>NC_056731.1:807131107-807353607 GCF_019279795.1 Protopterus annectens | reverse complement strand
GAGGTGGTATTGCTCTCCTTTTCCGTAACACCAATATATAATCCCATACTCATTCTATTCCCCAGTTCTCTACTGCTGAAATTCTCGTCTCTTAACTAAAAAAAAATAAATAAATCCAAGAGTTATGTCATAGTTAAGCAGTAACCAACGATGTAGTGTGGTATATTGAAGATTTACCCATGGTTGGTGTGATTAAACAATGGCAACCGTGGGTAAATCTTCAATATACCACAACCACGGAGTCTGTTATTGCTGTTATACAATGACATTATTTAAGAAAAAAAATGCTTCCTTTTCTTAAATAATGTCTTTGTATAATGGTGGATTACTGTTCTTCCACCGGTTTTGGTATACTGCTTCTTTGTTTTGATGTACTGTGCATGCATATGGGACTTGCGTTCCCACGCATACCCAGTACATCAGTGCTCCGATTTTCTCTTTTTCTCTCTTTTTTTTTTTTTTTTTTTTATTTTTTTAATTGTAAAAAAAAAAAAAAAAAAAAAAGGTTTTGGGGCACTTTATACTAACACAAAAAAGTCCGGGAGACCGGACCTTTTTCCATTGGTATATTGTGGGATTGAACTTCCGCGATGGTGCAGCAGTAGCATTGTTGCCTCACAGCAAGAGGTTCTCCCGTTCGATTCTCGGCTGGAGTGTGAGGAGGACATGCAGACTCCACGCGGTTGGGTGGGTGTTCGAAAGACGTGCGTAAATGGGCGTGCCTTCATTGAAGGTTGAACGTCGAGCTGGCACCTCGGAGTTTGTGAAAATCTACTGCCAATCATTAGCGGACCGGAGTTCCACTGTGGCGACCCCTAACCAGGAAAAGCAGAAAGACAACAGCAACATATCGTGGGATTTACAGTGGGCACGCTGGTTGGGCTGGCCAATCAGCATGCACGTTTTCGAATATTAATAGGGAGTCGTATAATTATATATAAATATATATATATATATATATATATATATATATATATATATATATATATCCCCTAGCAACAACATACCTGTCCTGGAAGAGATTCTTCCCTGGATCACCAATACAATTGAGACCATCATTCTGGGTGATGTTAATATTAATTGGCTAATCTTCTAACAGCAATCCATGTCCACATCCAGACGAAAGTCCTTCACAAATAGCTAGACTCTTTAATTCTTACTTTATTAAATCTATAGCTAACATCACCGATGACAGTATAAACACACCCACCCACACACACGCATGCATATATTTTTTAAGATTTTGATGTTTTTAAAGAAGGTTAATGATGGACTTCTTATTAAAAAATGAAACTTATTCTGTGATCTTGGAAAACATTATGTAAATCAAGTTTTTTGTTATTCACATTCATTTTTTAACATTAGGTTCCCCAGTCTGGTGTTAAATTCACTAACAATGAGATGTAGGCATTTGTTGGAATTCATAGTAACTTATTTATTTTATTTATTTCCAGTTTGATTACCAGGGAAGTCCACTGGGTCAACCTGGCCCATTTTCAGTGGAGGCCTGGGGAGAAAAACTTTTCAGTAGTACAACTCTTACTGCTTGGGATTAATATGATTCAAAGATATGTATACTCTGCTTGGGTGTTATTTGTAGATAGCTTCACAGCAGTGCAACTTTGTCTGTTCTGTTAGTCATAGATGGGCAGTATTGTGCTTGATGATGAATTGTATTAAGACATAATTTGTCTGTCTAAGAACTGCTGACCTGAACATTTTTAATTCAAGTGAGCATAGCATAAACCCATGCAGCAGTCTGCATAATCACATACTTTGGACAGACACACACGCACGCACGCACCAAGATATGTTATTTATACATTGCTTTTAACTAGCCCAAGTATGACTGCTATTGGGTATACGTTGTGTACGGGCATATTTACCAAATGTGACAATACTGTACATTTTTGTGTTTAATTTTAGCCTTTTTACTGTACACCCATTGGTTCATAGGTTCATAGGATGATACTAGGCTATTGGCCCAGAGGCCCTTAAAAGCTTAGCCAAGAATTTTGCCCATGTTCCCTCAAAGTCGGCACCTGTTTCCCCTCTCCAACAGGGACACAGGTGGGATCCCAGGGGTATATTTTCTGTTTCCCATCCAGTCGTCCAGGTTTCTCTTAGAGGGCTATTGAGGTACTCTGCTTGACATGGAGAACGAGTTTATTCCACAGACTAGGGAAACTTTGGGACACAAATCTATCCCGCCAACAAGTTCAACACATCACAGACCAGCTTAAGGCCTTGCTTGAGAGTTGCACGAGTGGAGTTTGTCTTTTGGATATGCAGCAACTCCATCAAGGCTGGGTCTGAAATGGCCTTGTATGCCAGACACAGGTCACCTCTGAGCAGTCTGTATGTGACTGAGTAGAGGGACAGGGCTTTTAGCCTGTCTGTATAGGATAGGTGTTTTGAGACCCTGGATGTTTCTTGTCAGGAACCTCTGTGGTCTCTCCGACTGCTGCATGTGCTTGGCAAGGTGCATGCTGAAGAGGGGGCATTGTACTAGATAACTGATCTAATAAGGGAGAAGTACAGGGATGTTGTGACCTCCTTGTTCCTGGATGAAATACCCTTATTTATGAGGTGGACCATGTAGAAAGCCTTCCATACATTGGAGGCAACGTGGTGGTCAAAAGTCAGGTTTCTGTCCGCCTTTGTGCCCAAGTCCCTCGCAACTGATTGCATGCTTAGTATGTTGTTATTAATGTGATAATTAGTGAGGATGACATTTTCCCCAAAGGGGATAATGATGCCTTTCTTGGCATTCAGTTTGCGGCCATGCTTCTGTCATTAGTTTGGGCAAGGCTCTCTTGGACGATGTTCACATCACTAGGGGAATTTAAGACTGTGTCCAGCTTGCAGTCATCTGCAAACTTAGTCAACCACAGACCACTGGTTTTGGCTTGTACCTCAGAAAAGTATATCCCAAACAGTAGAGGACCCAAGACTGATCCTTGGCGTACTCTGCTCGTTACGGGTCTACTACTAGAGGTGGCTTCCACTACTTTGACTGAATGGGTTCTATCAATGAGCCAGTTAGCTACCCATCTGGTAACATACGGATTGATGCCTAGCTGGGAGAGTTTCGTTATTATGCCTGAGTGGGGAATAGTGTCAAAGGCTTTGGCTAGGTCACGGTAGGTGGTGTGCATCATCTTCTCCTTGTCCATAGCTTTGGTGACTGTTTCAAAAGAAGTTGACCATGTTTAACAACTTTGTAAGCTTTTCTTCTTGTATTGATTCTATATCAATACAAGCGGTTGTTCTTGTATTGATTCAATATCATGGTGTTTCCAAATGATAATGACCAGCTTACAGTCATCTACAGATTTAGTTAGTCACAGGTCTGGGTTTACAGTTTGGAAAGATGGTTTGGAGATTCTTGAAGTATATGCCAAAAATTGTATTTGGAGAAGTATATACCAAAAAGACAATTTAGAAGGCAGAGAAATACATGCCAAAAAGGAGGTCTCCCAATCCTAAACCCTGAGGCACACTGCTATTTTCCTTCTTGCTGCCTGAAGAGGGACTTCCCACATTAATCACCTGGGTTCTAGCTTTCATCCAGTTTTCTGTCCACCTAACGAAGTAAGCAACTACTTTTAGCATGTTTGCAATACCAACATGGGTCATGGTATCAGATGCTTTGGCAGATCCAAGTGTGCTGTGTGGACTGATTGATCACTATCCACTGCTTCTATGATCTTTTTAAATAAGGTTACTAAATTATGTAGAGATGACCCATCCTTGACAAAACCAAACTATTCTGAGTCTAGTTTTAGGAGACTTTTTTAATGTCCTAGTTAAGGAAGTGAGATGTGGAGTGTCCCATGCCTTTGTAAATTAGAATAGTTAGGATTATGGTTCAGTAGTTCCATGGGTCTGTGGTAGGGCCCCCCTTGGGAAGGGGCACCACACCATCCCCCACATTTCAAAGACATGCGCTATAGCTAAGCTTAAATTAAACAAGGTTAGGATGAGTTGTATGAGGACATGTTTGGCACTTTTGTTAGGCATCTAGATAAACTGTATGGATCCTGGAAGTGGTAGTTAGGCCTTTGAGAGCATTTTTAGGGCATGTTCCTTTAAGATCTCTGGGAGTGTAAGGGACACAGATATTGTAGGAATTTTTGATGAATGTTTCTGGGGTGTAGTTTGTACTAAACTTATCTGCAAGTATTTTAGCTATTTCCTGAATATGTGATGCTATTTTGGATTTGTGTGGAACATTGCTGAGTAGTGGTTGTTCTTTTTCTGATCTAATTAAAGAAGGACTTATAATTATTTTAGATTTCAGAATCCCAGTTGTGTTGTGTCTTCTTTTTGATGACAGTTTTTTAGTTTCTTTGCTGAACTTTTTGTATATATATTCTTTAATGTGGATAGATTTAAAATTTTTATAGGACTTATTTTTTTAATTGTGTTATATACTTTATGTATAATGGTGCATCACCAAGGTGGCTTGTTTTTAAAATCCCTATTATATTTGTTTCTTGGCGATTTATTGCAAGTAAATTTTGAGATCTCCTTAAAGTACCATGTTCATACATGTATCACTGCACCTTTGCAGTTACCTAAACTATATAGGTTTACCTCTCCGACACTTACTGGCTTCCCAAAACTTTGGGTGCCTTCCCGGCACTCCTCTTGCCAGGAGTGTGCAGGGTACTCCAAATTAAAAGCAGGGGGAGCATCAGAATCTTCAGAGCTTTTTTGCCACTTAAGCGAGCACTTTTTTATATTATCCTGTCAGTCAGCCTTGATTTTTAAACTGGGCAGAAAAATCACTGTTGGGGAAAGCCTTTCTTCTAAATTGTAATTTTATATGGGAAATGTGTATTCTTATGGCAAAATAATTAATATTAGGTGCTAGTGAAACAGAGAGAAAGATATTTACAAAATAATTTGTGTATCTAAGATGCTTTACTCAGCTCCCACTGGAAAAAAAAACTAATTTTTATTAGATAAAATGTCAATGAAAGATTTCTTTAGTAAGGAAGTGTGAAGTTTTGCTTTCTTCAGAGTCTAACTGCTCATGTTGAGAAGAATTGTAAGAAGTATAACCCTCCCCTTGCACAGATTGTTCTTCTGACTGGAAATATTTTGTCAGATTGGGAAGGAGAGCCAGAAGTACTGCATCTGAGCCTGGCATTTTCCATTTAGGAGCTTTTCTTAATTTTGTTTCAAATTCTCTGGCCATTACTTCATCCCAGTTCATATCTTCTACATTTGAACTCCTTACTGTTTCTTCTTTCATGTTCCTTAGGGTCTTTGTAGATATTTCTGAAAAACGTATATCTTTCTTTTTTGGTGGTGTTTCTGTTCATAGGAGGTTACTAAGCTAATGGCCCTAGAGCTCTTACAAATCTAGCCATGTTAATCCTGAGTTACCTCAGTTGTCCTTGGTTAGATAGACATAATTCGCAGAGCAAGTCTTTGACAATCACCGACTACTCCTGCCCATGACGGGATATGGGTGCCATCCCTGGGTTGAATTTGTGGTCTCCCATCCATTTGTCCAGGTTGCACTTGAATAGGGTCCGTGAGCAGCTCTGCTTCACGTGCATTGGAAGTTTATTCCAGAGTAGAGGCAGTCTTTGGGAGATATCTGTCTCTCGCATGTTTTGTTAATGTCACAGGTTAGGTTAAGATCTTTAGAGCGAGTGACTCTTGTGCCATTTGTCTTGCAGATGTGCAGCTTTTCCATTGGGGCAAGGTCAGAAACTGCCCTGTAGACAAGGCATAAGTCGCCTCTCAGCAGCTTATACGATACAGAGTACAGTGACAGGGCTTTCAGTCTATCCATGTAAGTCATTGTTTGGAGGCTCTGCATTTTCTTGGTGAGAAACCTCTGTGGTCTGTCCAGCTACTGCAGGTGTCTGGTGAGGTACATGTAGATGGGAGCACTGTACTCTGTTAATGCTCTGAAGAGGGTCGAGTACAGTGGAGCTATAACATCCTTGGACCTGGATGTGCTGCCCTTACTTATGAGATGAGCAATGTACAAGGCTTTCCTGACCACTATGGAAATGTGGTGGTTGAAGTTCAGATTGCTGTCTGCCTGTGTTCCCAGATCTTGCACCACTTGATTTGAACTTGGGGGAGGGGGGGGGGTGCTGTCAGTATTGTAGTAAGCAGTAAATTTCCTGTTGTCAAAGGGGATAATAATTCACTTTTTTAGACTGTGGCTTTGGCACCAGTCATTTGTCTGTGTTAGCCCCCCCTGTAATATGTTAACATTGTTGGGGGACTCTGTGATTGCACCCACTTTGCAATGATCAGCAAACTTGGTAAGCCAAAGGCTGTCTACTTTAGCCTGGACTTCCCTGAAATAGATTCCAAACAGTAAAGGGCCCAACACAGATCCTTACCATTAGTGACAGGTCTACTGGTAGAAGTGGAGTCACCACCTTTGACATTGTGTTCTGCTGGTGAGCCTATTGGCTACACATCTAGTGATGCAAGGGTTAATCCCCAGCTGGGAGAGTTTCTCAATGATACTTGACTGGGGGGTCAAAAGCCTTGGCTAGGTTAAGATAGGCAGTATGCACTGTCTTACCTTCATCCAGGGCTTTGGTGACTTTCTCGAAGATTTCTACTAGGTTTAATAAGCATAATCTACTCTTCACGAAGCCAAACCAGGTTGTGTCTAGAGTTTGAAGGTCACCTATGTTCTTGTTGATTAGGTGCATGATGATTCTTTCCGTGGCCTTGCAAATGAGACTGGTTAGACTTATGGGTCTGTAGTTCCCATGTTGGTTGATGGCCTCCCTTTGTGCAAGTGGATTACTGTTGCTGTTCTTCACGCTGCTGGAACAAAGCCAGTTCTCAGGCTATGATTAAAGAGAACACCAAGTGAGTTCACTAGGTCTCATTTTAGTTTGCTTAATAAGCAACCTGGGATGTTGTCTGGTCTCATCGAGGCTGTGTTTTTGGCCTTGGAGAATGCAGATATGACCTGATTTCTGGAGATACTAGGCAGAGGAAAGGTGTCGAGTATGCTTTGAGATATATCTGGTGGTTAAGGGGGGGGGGGGGTGAAGTCTGTGCCCAGTCTGTCAGCTAGCAGTTTGGCCATTTTCCTCCAGTATAGTATGAGTGGTACCATCTACTACCAGTTCAGCACATAGCTGGGCATTCCCTTTTAGAGTTGCGACAGAATGCCTTATGAGTATCTTCAGTTAGAGATGCTAGTTTAGCTTCATAATTAGCTTTAGAGTACTTTACAAGATTTCTGATTTGCTTGTTTAAGCTGTGGAGGGAATTCTTCCTTAGCTGAATCAGTTCCTTCTTGTTCTTAGACATCACTTTCTTCATTTTGTTATATAACCTGGTTATACTTGAGGTTCACCAGGGTGGCTTGTTTATTCAGGAGGACCTGGTTTTAATCCAGTCAGGTATAGCCAAGTCTATACAGTTGCTTAAGTGATTATACAGGGTATTTGTGTACACCTCTGTATAGGAGTCATTTTTGTCTGTGATTGCGGAGGGCTGTAAAACTTTTTATACCGTCGTTTAGTAGGTTGTAGTTTGCTTTGGAAAAGTTTTTTTCATTTTTTTTTTTTTGCTCCTGTGGTGCTAACAGGATCACTAGTTACTTTGAATGAAACTGATTTATGGTCGGACCTTGTCAGGGAGGGCTGCACACAGAGTGCATTGACCCCCCCCTCCTTGTTGGTGAGTACTGTGTCTACGACATTTGAACCCCTTTTGGGGGTGCAGACTATCTGTTCCAGAGCATTTGTTTTGATAAAGTCAAGGAACCTCTGGGCAAGCATGTTCGTGCTCATGTATGTCACTCAGTCGATGGAAGGATATTTGAAATCTCCCATGACTAAGGTGTTGGGCTGTTTTGGTGAGTGATTCTAGTAAGTCCAGGTAGGTGGTGTGCTTTTCTTGGTTCTTGTTGGCGGACCTATAGCTAGCAATGATGTGGTAGGGTATTTTGCCTATAGTTAATTGGACATAGAGTAGTTCGAAAGTCATACTGTTTCACCAGTCTCAAGGTGTACTTGGCTTTGGATACACCTCCACCTTTGGTTCTTTCACATTTATTTTGAGGTCTGAATGTGTGGAAGACATTGTAGCCTTGCATGGCCAGGGTGCTTTCTGCAGCCTTGAGCCGTGTCTCAGTGACTGCACAGCAGTCAGCATCTTACAAGGTGAGTGCTTCCAGGGAGTGCAGTTTCATGTTTAGACTCGTAGCATTAAGCAGTAGACCCTTGAGTTTGTCTTGAGTGGATCTTGTTACATCAGAAATGTTGTTGTTTTGATATTGCCTAAAAAGGGTCTATATTATATATTCGAAGCTTCAAAATTTCGAACCTCATATGTTCGACAACATATGAACAAAACTTGAAACCCCGAATATATAATAAAGTAAAAACAAATTACCTTAACGCTCTGAGCAGGGGGGCGAGCTCCCCATGCACCCCCCCCCCACTTAAGTATACCAACTCCGAAACCACACTTCAGTGCCGAAAAGGGAAATTTTCCCATTCTGCACGTATGGAGCTGTTGCCTTTCACCTTCTAACTTAGTTCGATCATATAGTGTCGACCATGTGACATTCAAACTTTGAAACATTCAGCAATTTCATAGGGACCCCGTAAAAAGGCACTATGGGGGAGGTCTGAAAGCCTAGAAGAGACTGATGCAGACCATCTCTGGCAAAGCAGTGTGGCCTGTCAACCATGTCTTCCCTGGCTGACAAATACTGGATCCTTATGACTGATGCCAGAAGCTAAGCTAATGGTTGAAGTATCATTTTTTGTTTATATTGTGGCATCATCCTGGGTGAAGGTAGAATGCTGCTTAGGGCTAGGCCATAATCTGAGAGTTCAGTCATACCTCTTTTCATTTAGTCCAGAGAGATACGCCTCAGGTCATTCACCCCAAGATGGACTATGACAGAGTCATAACAGTACCTGTTGCTGAGTGACTTGAGTGCATGTGTGATTTGACTGATCCTGGCACCTGACAGGTACCTGACCGTGACCACCTTCTTGTCCAGCCTGGTGAGGGGGACATCTGTGTGTCTCGCTATGGAGTGGCCTATGACAAAGACATTAGGTTTTGAGGTGTTTTGCCTTAGGGGCTTATTTGCCAAGACACTGGTGTATGTGTTATTATGTGTAGTACTTTGTATAGCAGTGTGTGCAAGTGGTTTTTATGTTTGGGAGGCTTTTGATCTTTTTGGTAGGGTTCTAGTGAGTACCTCTGCATATGTGGGTTTATGTGTCATGACCTAGTTTTGTGTGAGAGGTGAAGTATGTGTGCTGGCAACCTGTTTGATGTCCTGTTTGGAATCAATTCTCTCCCATAATTTCATATAGCAATTGCATCTGTCACATAGGGTATTTGTTTGTTTTAGAAGTAAGCATTTGCCAGTATACACGAGGCAATTACTATATTGCCTCAGGATGCCCATGTCAATCAGGCTGACAAGAGAGATGATAGGAAACTGCCTGATCATTGTAGCAGGTTTTTACCGTATATACTATTAGGGAATGGAATGGGCTAGTTTGATCAGTTTTTGCGCTAGGACTAACCAAGGTGCTTGTTCTGTTGAAGGCTATGGATAAGTGTGGCAGCATTACTCAGTGCAGTAGGGAAGCTTGGGTGGGTTCCAGTGACAGACATCTAGGGACATTTTGCTTTTTTGCAATATTGTATTATAGATCCTGGTTTGTTTTGATACTGTGCATTGCTTTTACCATGTCGATCTTTCTTTGTGAGTATTTTTGTTGATCTGTTCCTTTTTCTATATTTTTTTAACAGTGACGATGCATGTCTTAATTGCTTATATAGTTTCCTCTATTTGATGCTTCCCTATGGCATTTTTATTTCTTCCCTTTCTTTCTTTTTTTTTTTTCTATTCATAGATTCATATAGTCTTACTAGAGCCAGGCATTTATAAGATACCTCTGTCCATAAGGGACATGGGTGCCAAGCCCAGTGTAAATTTCCAGTTCCCCATCCATTGGTCTGGGTTGTGATTAAACTGGGCAATAGACAAACTCAGCTTCACATAGATGAGAACCTTGTACCATAGATAATCCCCATTATTGTTGATGATAACACCCAGCTTGCTGTTAGTCTGCAAATGCAGTCAGCCATAAATCTAGTATTTTTTTTCCATTTCAGAGAAATCTATGCCAAAAAGGAGCTGGTCTAGTACAGAGCCCTGGGGGACTCCACTAGTGACTGGCCACTTAGTGGAGGTGGCCTCACCTATTTTCACCTCCTGGGTCTTATCAGTGAACCAGTTGGCTATCTGTTGGGTGTTAAAAGGATTTATACCTAAATTACTGAGCTTGTCTATAATGCCTGAGTGGGGTATTATATCAAAAACCTAGGCCAGGTTGAGTGCAGTACTGAATGTAGGTAAGAGGAGGAAGAAATAGGTTTTATAGACGCTGGATGTGGCCATGCAGTGGTAGACTAAGACCAGTAAAACAAGGGGACTTCCAAGATGGCTGCACATTGAGTAACAGCTTAACTAAAACTCCCCCAGTGTGAAAATAGAAACTCAACAGAGAAATCCAGTAGATTTTTGTGGATGCTAGGAAAAAAACAAATACATAGCACCGGAAAAAAAGCAGCTACAAAAAGTGAGGAAGAAACCCTGATTTGGGGACGTTCTGCAGCTGTTAGGCAAAAAGCAATGCAACCTCCAGACATGACTTCCACTAACCTTCATGAAGATATAAGACAACTGCATGCAGTCCTGGTTAAAATAAACGAAACACTGATGGAGTATATCAACACAAACAACAAAATGCTGAAAAAATGGAAGAAGCTGTAAACAGATAATGTGAAGTTGTTCTGTCTCGTCGTTCATTCTTACTGATGGGTTCGGAGCCGATCCTCTGCTCCGACTCGGCCAACTGCAAAAGCTTGAGGTCTTCAACTAGCTTGAGGCCAACTCCATATTCCATGATGCACCTTGATCTTCCCTCAGATCTCATTTGCCGCTGCAACTTGATCGGACGTTCACCAGCTCTGGCCAGTGAAAGTTATTGCTTTTTTCTCTTAAAAAAATGGTACATAGCTTAAATTAGATAATGTTTCCTTTCTTTATAGTAGTTAACCTTCCTATAAGTGTATTCCTGGTATTGGCTAGTTTTTTCTTGGATAGTTGAAATAACTTAGATAAGTGGCCTCTCTTTAGGCCTTTAGTTCTCCCTATCACTTTTTCCTCTTATATAGTTGTGTGATGTTAGCCAGAGCCCTTTTAATTACAGGGAATTGTGTATTTTTGGTAATTTGCTTGTTATTTAGAGATTCAAATAACTTAGATAAGTAGCCATGTTTTTAGGCCTTTAGCTTTCCTTATCCTATATTTCTTCTCACATAGTTGTGTGGTGTTAGAGCCCTTTTTATTTACAGGCAAGTATATTGATATTTAGCTTAATTGTTTTGAGGTCTTTAATCAAAAAAAGATTAACATTTTTCCAACTTCTGAAGAAGTCCACAATGGGAGTGGATGAAAGCACTTAATCCGTACCACACAGTGTTTTTAGTGTTTGTTGTTCGTGTTAGTTATGTGATTGTACAAGCTTTTCTGCTGGATTAAATTTTATGAATTTTTGATTGCCTGACATCGTTCTTTTAGGAATCCTGGGCCACACTAACGTTTTTCTTTATTTTGTTTTATACAGTTGTTTAGAGATCTTGCATTATAAAAAGTGTGCTGTGTTTTATAATATATATATATATATATATATATATATATATATATATATATATATATATATAATAATGTATGTATATAGGTTTTTTTCTCTGTTGTCCGATAGGATGCCTCATCAAGAGAAAGAGAAATCCAAGTCTGGATTTTAAAAATGCCCAAGATGTGGGCAAAAGATGCCCATCACTGATGGACATACCGACTGTGTGTATTGTTTGGGTGAGGTGCACCTGCAAGAAAGTTCTTCAATATGCCACTCTTTTAATGCTAGAGTGTTGCATGAGAGAAAGAGAGAACTTATGGATAGAGGCCTTTTAAAATCCTCCTTCCAAGCGGCACTGGATAAGCATGACAAACCCTCTTAAGACATCTTCTAGTTCTTCGGAGCCAAGAAAAAGTCCATCGACTCCAAAAACCAGATGGAGTAAAGCTTCAACATCGGCTCCAAAGCCATCGGAGCTGACTGTTGTTTTGGTTAGGAGCTGGTCCCCAACATTGGAGCCGGTATCTTCTACATTGAAAACCCCCATCTTACAGTCGGTGGCTTCGTCCACACATTCTTTACTTTGCTTCTCGGGGCTTCGGCTCGAGTGAGCTCTGCTCCGACCTCCGGCTTGGAGCCCTCTGTTTTGGTCCCAGGAGAGTCCCTTTGTGTCCTCAGATCCGGGGGATTCCTCACATCAGGACTGAGGGGCCTTCGAGCCCATGAGGAGGGCATTGTCCACGCAGTCAACCACACCGTCAGTACCAGCAGCTCCCTCCCTTAAATCACCGGTGTCTGCCTCTACAACACACGCTCCATTAAAGCGTAGAGATCCTGAGCCTCAGGAAACCCCATTGGGCAAATCATGCTTTTCAGAGACCTCTCCAGAAGCTCCACTGAAGAGGCTTCATCTGGACTCCCCACAGGAATCCATCACTTCGGATACTGACTTAGATGAGTCAGAAGGGTCCCCACAGTCCCCCTCAGAGGATATATCTCATTTGCAGATATCCTAGAAATCCTTAAATAGAGGGGTGGCTGGAAATCCCTTAACCCTACTGATGATGGGTCAGTCCTCCTGAAGGCTTTTGTGTTTCTGCCCTCCACCTCTTGGGTGTCTCCACCCTTCGATGAGTTGCTCTCTCAGAGGGCATGGGAGTCCCCAGATACCAGAAGGCCTAATAAATTTATAACCTGCCCTCAAGACAAAACCTTTCTAACTAAAGGAGTGCCTATTGATGCCATGGTGGTGGCAGCGGTCACTAAGAAGGAACTATCAGAAACTTCTACATCTGTTCACCCTCCTAATAGGGAGTTTAGGATTATGGACAGGTATGGGAAGCCTATGTTTAGTTCAGTGGCTTTTGTCCTTCAATCGCTGAACTATCTCACACATTTCACTAGGTTGTAAAGGGATCTCCTGAAGGAACTAGGAGATACCCTGGAAGGTTTAGTAGCTGCGGAGTTTTCTGACAAGGTTATTTCCCAGCTCTCTACTCTTAATTCTGTTGTGAACTCTTCCATGCGTCTGGTCTCTCATGCAGCTGATGGAAAGAGCAAAGCAACGGGTACAGGAATTGCCCTTAGGAGACATTCCTGGATGCACCTATGTTCCTTTGTGGAACCCTTTAAGTCTTCCTTTATTAACGCCCCTTTTGATGGCTCATCCCTTTTTAGACCGAAAGTGAAGGAAACACTTACCAAGAGTGAGAAAGACTGTAAGACTTTGTCTGCTGTCGGAGTACATTTTTCTACCCCGATTAGACCCTACCCCAAAAGGAGGGGAGGTGGAAAGATGTGGTTCCGTAAATCTCAAGGATCTTTCAAGGACATTCGTGGTGAAACCTCTTGTAGATGCAGAGGTGGGGGAAATAATGAAAGAAACTGTCCACGCGGTAGAGGGGTTCCACAGAATCAGGGCGACAGAGATCAGTTCTTTGGGAAGCCCTATCAGCGCTCCTGAGAGGAGGCCCGATCTCTGGAGGCAGTCGGGAGATGCTTTTTTTGTACCCAGACGCCTGGCTAAAAATAACAAGACAGCTGGGTACAAAGTATCTTATCTAGAGGATACTCGATTCCCTTTGCCACACTGCCCCCTCTTGTGAAAAAAATCCCAGATGTTCCACCCAGTCATAGGGAACAAGCAGCCATAGAGTTCCAAAGGTTGCTAGAAAAAGTCATCCAACCAGTCCCAGCACACCAGAGAGGATTCTGAACTTACTCAAGGTTCTTTTTAGTACCAAAGAAAACAGGGGACTGGAGACCTATTCTAGACCTCAGCAAACTAAACAAGTTGGTAAAAAAGACAAAGTTCAGGATGGTCACGCTACACTCAATACTTCCCTTTTTGGGGAAAGACAATTGGATGTGCTCTATAGATCTCCAGGATGGGTACTACCACATAAAAATGGAGAGGCCATCCAGTGATCATCTACGCTTCTGGCTGGGAGCCAGTCATTATCAATTTCGCGCTCTGGCTTTTGGTCTCACTACAGCCCCCAAAGTGTTTACCAAATGCATGGCGGTAGTTACGGCTCACCTGAGACGTTTGGGATTCCAGGTGTTTCCATATCTAGATGACTGGCTCCTCACTGCCACCACCAGGCATGAACTCATGCATGCAAGGGACACAACTTTAAATCTCTGCAGTCAATTGGGAATTACTATAAACTCAGAAAAATCTGCCTTGTCACCATCGCAACAGACCGTTTTTATAGGAGCAGAACTAAATACAGTCACAATGACATTAAACCTTCCTCCAGAAAGAGTTTGTCTTTTACGAAAATAAATCCTAGACCTGCTTCCAAAGACAAAAGCCCCAGTCTCAATGGTACTCAAATTGCTAGGAACAATGGTGGTGGCGATCATAGCCATTCCTCTGGGTCCGATGCACATGCGAGTACTACAGTGGCTCCTGTTCTCTCAGTGGTCCTTTCAGGAACGTCCAGTGTCACACAAAATCATAATAACGAATACGTGCAAGAAAGACCTTCAGTGGTGGCTGACATACCAACAAGTAAGTCTAGGCCATCCATTTGTTCTACCCACTCCTATAGCCACGGTGACCACGGATGCTTCCTTGATAGAGGGGGGGCATTATTAGGGAAGAACAGCCCAAGGCACGTGGAAGAAGCATGAGGCTCATCTGCATATAAATGTCCTGGAGATGAGAGCGGTACTCCTAGCATTGCAGTCCTTTCAGGACTCTCTCCCTCTGGGAAAAATTGCAATTCAGATGGACAATATGTCAGTGAAGTTGCAATTCAGATGGACAATATGTCAGTGGTCTGGTACGTAAACAAACAAGGAGGAACCAAATCTTATCTCCTGTGTTGAGAGGCCCTGAGAATATGGCAGTGGGCAACCTCCACCCTGCGCTTTCTGATAGCAATGCACATCCCGGGGAAATCCACTGTTATAGCAGACAAGCTAAGCACGGCAATTCTCTTGCCTCCCAAGTGGTCCCTAAAGAAACAAGTAGCGGAAAGCATCTTCTGCAGGTCGGGCCACCCTTGCTGCAATCTGTTTGCAACCCCTATGAACACGAAATGCAGCAGCTACTAAGCCGTAATCCCTCTGCCAGTGGATGCCCCAAGGGATGCACTGGTGCACAATTGCCCCCTGGTTCTCCTTTATGCTTTTCCCCCTTTCTCTCTAATACCCCAAAGCATTACAGAAAACAAAGACTCTGGGAAGGACCATAATCTTAATAGCCCTTTACTGGCTGTGGTCAGATTTGGTTTCCCTTCTTCAGCCTCATCTATTGGAAGAGCCTTAGATCCTGGACCTGGTTCCAGATCTTCTGACCCATTCATCGGGGGCTCTTCATCCTTCTCTTCTCTCCCACAAAGTGACAGCTTGGTTGCTCCAATTCCAAACATAGCCAGGATTTACAACCTCTCAGCCGAGGCCCAACATATTTTAACATCCTCTCGTAAATCATCTACCAGAAAATTATATCTTAGCAAATGGAAGAAATTTTCTATATGGGCTTCAATTTCATCTATTCAGGAGTTTCTGACTAAACTTTTCAATGAAGGAGCCGCTGCAGCTACCATTAGAGTTCAATTAGCAGCAACCTCAAACTTTCATCTTGGTGTCCAAGGTTCTAATGTCATGTCACATCGACTCTCTAAAGCTTTTTTCAAGAGTACTATTCATTTGAGACCACCTGTCAAAACTCCAGCAATGCCATGGAATCTAAATTTTGTTCTTTCCCAGATTATATTACCTCCTTTTGAACCAGCCTCATCCTGTGATTTGAAATATCTCATGGAAGACCATATTCCTAATGGCTATCACTTCTGCTCGGAGGATTTATGAGGTACAGGCCTTGACCATCAAACCTCCTTATCTGATTTTCCATAATGACAGAGTCTCGCTCAGAACTAATCCATCATTTTTACCCAATCTATTGAATTGCCCGTTTTCTTCCCTAAATACACAAATAAGATCGATCTCATGCTGCACAAACTTATGTTCATAGTCCACTCCAATTTTATTTGGACAGGACCAAACAATTCTGGAAAACAGAACAACTCTTTGTCTCCTTTTCAGACTCAAAAAAGGTGCTCCAGTGACAAAAGTCACCTTGTCAAGATGATTATTAGATTGTATTTCTTTCACTTACAGTTCAATGAATGCTCCATTGCAACAAAAAATAAAGGCCCACTCAACTAGATCTGTATCTACCTCATCAGCCTGCTTTACTAAGTTACCATTTTGATACTATTTGTGCAGCAGCCACTTGTCAAGGCCTCATACCTTCATCACTCCTTACAAAGTAGACAAGGCCTACAGGGACAGGGCTTCCTTTGGTTAGACTGTTCTGAAGAACATTCTCTCGTGAGCTACCCGAGAAAGATTGTGCTTGGGATACTACCCATCCAGTAAGAATGAACAGCGAGATAGAACAACTTCACGTAAAGTTATGTACTCACCATAATGTTCCATGTGAGTTGTTCATCTCGCCTTCATTCTTGCGTCCCACCCTCCATCTCCCATCCAATCTACTTGAGGTCCGAGACCTCTTATTTATGGGTATTATCTCTTATCCAGTTCTTAGAGTGGCATATTAATAGTCAAAGGTAGCCAGTTGGCAGCAAACAAGATCCGAGGGAAGATCAAGGTGCATCATGGGATAAGGAGTTGGCCTCAAGCTGGTTGAAGACCTCGAGCTTTTGCAGTTGTCCGGGTCGGAGCAGAGGATCGGCTCCAAAGCCATCCGTAAGAATGAAGGCGAGATGAACAACTCGCATGAAACGTTATGGTGAGTACATAACTTCTTTTTCAGATGAGGTGATAAAGCTGCAAAAATCAGAGTCTGAAATGAGGAAAAGGCTGGCTGAATATGAGACTTCTCAGGATGAGATGTTTCAAAAAGTAATAGAATTAGAAGACAGCTATACCAGAATAGCAGGAAGGAACAGACTGCATTAATTTTATGAAAGCACAAATAAGGAACTGGACTAGTGTTCCACAGTAGGAGCCGTTAATTGAAAGGGCACACCATGTGTATGCTCTAAACCTGGTTATGATAAAACAACCTAGACCTTTAGTGGTAAAGATTCAATCCTACCAGCAGAAGGAGTTGATTTTGACAAAACTGTGCCAGATAATGAGACATTGGCTGTCTGGTCCTTATGTCTCCATGGAGACAATCTGATATAGAGACATTTGTTACAGTTTGGTGGAGAGTGATTTGCTGGGGAAAAAAAGAAAAGAGAAATTGGCTAGGAGATGATGTTCTCTGAAAGCATTCAGGACTTCTCCCAGCTGGGAGAGCTATAAAGGTAAGGCAAAACCATTTAGCACTTAGTAGAAGCACAGGCTGCACCATGCATCTTAGCATGGATAACCTTTCTTTTAGGTTAATTCAGGTTTGTTGAGTGTGGCTGTCAGTGTGGCACATTTGCTCCTGTTAGGAGGGTAAAACTTCAGTATTTGAGCTACAACAGAATGGCATTAAATATACTGATCCCAAGGATATTGCCAATATCCTGGCAGATCGATTTAGTGCCAACTTCGCCCCCTCTCACCTCCTAAAAGGCCCATCTCAATACCAAAAATTGCCAAATTCTGGTAATCACAGCCACACAGGTAGATACCGCACTCTCCAAAGCTAAGAATACAGCATCCATGGGACCGGATGACATCCCAGGCTGTGTACTACATGAACTACAAAATGAACTGGCACCTCACCTAAGTGTCATGTTTAATCATAGCCTCACCTCAGGCTTCGTGCCCACTGAGTGGCGCACAGCTACAGTTATCCCACTCTACAAGGGGGGATCCACCTTGGATCCCAGGAACTACCATTTCATCATTCTGATGAGCCTGATCTGCAAGGGTATGGAACTTATAAACAAAGACATTAGCAACCTTCAGACACTGGACCCCACCCAGTTTGGGTTCATGAAGAGCCGATCATGTCTCCTGAACCTGATTGACTTCTTCAAATCAGTCTCCAGAGCTGTGGACGAGGGTAAGGCGGTCCACACAGCCTATCTGGACCTCGCCAAGGCCTTCAACACCATCCCCCACTCTGGAATCATAGATAAACTTTCTAAGCTGGGCATAAATCCGTACATCACTCAATGGTTGCCAACTGGTTTACTGACAGAACCCAGACTGTAAAAGTAGCAGACTCCAAATCCAGCTCCAGACAACTGGAGTACCTCAGGGTTCAGTCCTGGGACCGCTCTTGTTTGGCATCTACTTCTCTGAAGTACAGACCAACACTAAGGGACTCTGGCTAACAAAGTTTGCAGATGACTGCAAACTGGGAGCCATTATTGAATCCCCAAATGACGTGGATATTCTACAAAAGGGCCTTACAGAAACAGATGCTTGGTTCCAGAGCCATGGGCTCAAGCTTAATGCCAAGAAATGTATAGTTATCCCCTTTGGGAAAAACCATGTACCCATGAATTACCACATAGGTGACAGTACACTAAACACCAAAAATGTAATGAGAGACTTGGGGATACAGGTGGACAGTGGTCTCACCTTCAATAACCACATCGCCACAACAGTCAGGAAATCCTTCTATGTGGCACACCTCATCACTAAGGGCTTTTCATCCAGAAAAAAGGAGGTCATTGTCCCACTGTACTCATCCCTTATTAGACTCATTATAGAGTACAACACCTCATTTGGTGTGTACCTCACAAGACATCTGCAACAGCTGGAAAGGCAGCAGAAATACCTCCCTAAAAGAATCTCAGGCCTAAAGCAGATGCCTTATGCTGACCGTCTAAAAAAAAACTCCAGCTATACTCTGTGGCATATCTTTTACTCTGAGGCGATCTCTGCTTAACATACAAGGCCATGTCAAACCCTGAGTTGTTGAACATGCTCCACTTAAAAAAATCCCAATCCCTCAGAGCCACACACTCCAGGGATCTAAACATGTCATCACAATGAACAAAACATGCTGGAGGGATAGGTTCCTGACCCAGAGACTCCCCATACTCTGGAATAGACTGCCCATACTTGTCAAGCAGAGCGCCCCCTTGGCCCTCTTCAAAAGGAACCTTGACGATTGGATGGGAGATTACCCCAGGGGATCACGTCAGTTGCCCTGCTAGACAGGGGTCCAGGGAAGTAAATATTGTGGGAAGAAATATCAAGGGAATTGTTATGGCTAGGCTTGTATAGGCCCTAGGGCCGATAGCCTAGTACCAACCTATGTACATAAGTTTGTGTGTTAGTATTAAATTAATATGTTTTAGAGGGGTATTGCTTTTTTGTGGGGTTTTTTAGGGCTTTCAGTAAAACAAAAAGCTTTGTAGGATTTGATACAGGCTCAAATGGTTATGACAAAAAACAGCTATATAAAGGTTCAATCTGCCAAAGAGTATATGTATGTAACACAAAAGCTGGAAGTAGACACTGAACAAAAAACTGTTTATACATAACAGGTGGGCATAATAACTTTTTAATACACTGCTGCTTTCTGTAATGTCTTTTTGCCGATGGTCTCACAGATAAATATGAAAAAGTAAGAATAGTCAACTATATTAAAAAAGAGTGCAAATAGCTATGTTAAAGAAGATACACTTGGAAAGAACTGAACATGAATTTGATGAAGGTTTTCAGGAAGGTTATTCAGAGTAATATCTAGGGCAGAAGAAAAGAGAAGTTCTTATATTAATTGTAAGAGGAGCTCCAGTAGTGATAGAAGAGGATAAAAAAGATAATAATGGCAGATTTGTAGTGATAAGGGGCTACTGGCAAGGTAGGATTACAGTGACATGTATTTATATTCCTCCTAAAACTGCCATAATGGAGCTTAAGAAAATTCTGGTAGAAATAGTCTTGTTTTCATCAAGGAATATTACTTATAGGTGGGGAGTGGAATTTGATTTGCAGCAGTGAAGATGCATCTTGGGGCACCCAGAAGGGAAAGTATAACAAAGGAGGGTAGATTTTTGAAGAAATTTATGAAAATATTTGGCATGGAAAATGTGAATTTAGTAATGGGAGTTCTAAGTGAAAGTACATATTCCCCAATATATGAAAACTAGGCAAGGCAGAATTTACATTTCACAGGATCATGTATGTGCACTTAATTGACGGTCTTGATACATATTCAATAACTTTCAGATCATGCACCAATAATAACTAAAATAAAAACGGTAGTGAAATAAAAATGTGACACTGGCACTTTCCCACCTATCTGTTGAAAAGAGAGGAATTTAAGGAATGGGTAGTGGAAATTATTCAGGAGCTATTTAAGAGGATAGAAATTCATTCTGAAAATATAGCTAGGGAGTGGGATACAATTAAGGTGGAGTTTAAAAATAGGGTGGAAGTAAAAAAAAAAAAGGGAGCCATGGTTATGAAGTAACAAGAATTATTTAGAGGGACTGACAAATGTTAAAGTATTGCAGAATAGGGAAATCTCCTAGAACAAGAAGAGGATCAACTGCAGAACGCTAAGCAGAAAATAAGGGATTACCTCTAATACACATGAGTTTAGAAAGAGTGCTGTTAAGCAACTGTTTTTGATAATAACACTACAGCACAAAAACTAGCACAACCATTCAGGCAAAAAGCTTAGGAAGCCTATAACAAGGAAGGTAAAAAGAGATCCTGTAGAGGTATTAGAAGCATTTCAGAAATTCTGTGAAAGTCTGTACAAAGCAGAGAAATATGGAAATCAAGAAAAGGTACAAATAGAAATGTTTATGGAAGAATATTGGAGGTAGATGAGGCTCAGTTACTAACTGTTAGGATAGGAGGAGATGAGATAATTGTGATGTATGACCAATCTGCAGGATAGTCCCAGGAATAGCTGGTATTCCTTTGGAAGCTAGAAGGGAAGAAAATGATAGGATCTGGAAGGTTTTGTTTTAACAGTGTTTTAAGAGGAGAAGTACCAACATTCTGGAAGAAAGCAGTTGTAGCTGTAATACCTAAAGAGGATAAAGAGCCATCATATCCACCTTCATACAGGCCCATTTCAATACTAAACCAGGTTGAGGGGGGCAGTTGGCATAATGGTTAAGTTGTTTATCTTACAGACACAAGGTGCAGGGTTTAATTCTCACATGGGGTAATTGGCTAGGCTTAAAATGGCCTGCAAGGGCAGTTAGCCTAGTACTAATCTATGAACCTGTTATAAAGTACTCGTGTCTATAATGGCTAATCAAATGTTAAAAGTACTCGTGTCTATAATGGCTAATCAAATGGTAAAAGTAATGTCAAAATTGATAGATATGGATCATTGTGGTTTTGTGGAGGGGAGGCAGACATTTGACAACATTAATAGAACATTGATGATCCAGAGGGAACCAGAATGTAAGAAAATAGCATTGTTGTTGGTGGATCTTGATGCAGAGAAAGCATTTGACACAGTAAGCTGGGACTTTATGAGCAGGGCAATGGAAGCATTTGGATTTCCTGAAAAAATTATAAGGTTGGTTAGGAGGATATATGAGGGATCGGAGGTGAAAATTGAAGTGGATGGGATCCTCTCTGATAATTTCTGCTTGAGCAGAGGAACCAGGCAGGGGTGTTCTCTTTCCCATTTGTTGTTTGCATTATATTTAAAACCATTTTCAAAGAAAATAAGGGACTGAGAAACTCAAGGATATAATTGGTATGGTAGTCAAGAAAAGCTGACTGTATTTGCAGATATTATTATTTTATGCCTGACAAAACCAGAAAGAGACATTACAGTGTTGTGGAACATTTTGAGACATTTTAAAATCTTTGGGGGATACAAAATTAATGAAGCTAAAACAAATGCAATAGCAGTAAATTATGTACTCACATGAATTGGTTCAGCAGTATTCACATTTATGGGGAAATGATAAAATGAAATATTTAGGAGTATGGATTTAAAATGATTCTGGTGTGGTAGCTAAGAATATGCGCAAAGAGACTAAACAAAAGAGAATGCAAAAGCTGAGAAAATGGCAGCTGTGTTTTTTATGGACATGGATAGTAAGATACAAGCAATATACAGGTCAAGTATATTTTTATCAACCAGAGGAGAAGTTGTGGATAGCAATTCATAAAGATCTGAAAGACTCTATCTTGGAGGGGAAGATAGCAAGAGTCAAATGGGATAAGCTGATTCTTCCAGTAGAACAAGGCAGACATGGATTATCCAATTTTGAAAGGGTATTTCAGAGCTACACAGTTGAGGCTGTTTTATATAGCACACTCAAAAAAACTATAATTCAAAGTGGAAAGGGATGATGATGAAATGGGGGGGGGGGCTCAAGAAACGAGGAGAGACTGGGATTTTGGATACATGCCTTTAAGGAGACGAACAATAATCATACAGAATATTCTATGTATAAAGTAGCAGAAAGTATTCTCAGAGCTAAAACAACATGGGAATGGAGAAAGGAGATTCTGCCGATATGCATGACTGCAGTTAGGGATATAGACAATAGGCAAAAGGGGGCCAGAATTTATTGGAGAAAACTGGCAAAGGAAGCAAGGTATTACGAGCAAATAACATCTGCAAGGTTGGTGAGGAGTGCTGCTCATCACTCGGTTGGAGTACGGACAGAAGGGGCCACCTTTCTCCAGCAGTGCACTGCAAGTTCATGGGGAACCGGGTGCCACGTCTTTCATAGATCGCGTAACTTGGACATTTGGTTGAGCAACAGGAAGTTCATCCCTGGTTTGGCACCCATGTCTTTAATGGACACAGGCAGCCCTGTAAATGTTCCATCTTCTGTGTGATGTTTAAGGTGTGTGTGCGTTTGTGTGTGTGTGTGTGTGTGTGTGTGTGTGTGTGTGTGTGTGTGTGTGTATATAAATATATGTAAATGGACATATTCATTTTTCTTCACCCTGCTTAACATTTGGTAGGCAATTCTTATTTCTTGCATTGAGCTGCAATCCAACTTTCTGTAGTATGCTGTGCTTAACAGGGTTAAGAATAATTTACTAACAAAAGGTTCAATGCTGTGTGTTGAGTATTTGTACCAGCAGTACATTCTGTAATGTGTGCATGTGTGTGCACATATGTGTATATGGAATTAGATACGTTGTCTGACCTTGCTCTTGGGTTCATAACTAACTGTACTAATTTCAGGGATAGTATACTTCAGAATATTTTTCTCAGTTTGTGTGTAATGGATTAAAAGTGCTGTTGAAATATATTCTGTGATAGAATCTGTACTTATAATAGAATTTGCTGCTCATTTGTTTTTACTGGTATGGATTTTATTAGACGTGTTATGTGTTAATAATTGACCAGAATACATTTATATGATATTCCAGAGTTTCAAATGAAAGTTAGCAGCTATGGAATATGTATAGTTAAAATGTAATTTTTCCTGCTGGACACTGAAAGGTTGGTGGGGGATGGGAAAATTCAGACCACTGCCAACTTTCTTTCCTCAGACGGATGATGTAGGCTTTTGCAGTCCTTGGTCATTATGGTGGAGCAGTAGCCGATTCCATAACTGTCTTTATCTTACTCAGTAGGATATCACTAAGGGATGTGCTGCTGTTTTTATTGCCTACAATTTTCAAGTTTTGCAGCATTCCTGAAGGTTGTAGTTTCAAAGATGTTGCACACCAGTGTTTGTGAGCAGTATCTGTAAACCTTCTATCTCCAAATTATGGAACACTGTCTATCATGATATGGTACAAATGGCAAAATGTGGAACACGTGCCAACAGCTCCAACTTGGAAACTCACAGAACAGTGAAAATGTGTCACTTTTTATAATGCAAACCATTCTTTTGATAATTTAATGTAATTCAGTATTATTTATAACAAAAATGCCGGTGAATATGTGATAGCCCCTTTCAATGTGGAATAGCCAGGCATCTGATATGTATACTTGTTCAGTAGTAAAATATGCATATGAGCATAATTATCATATTTCTGTACATATGTCTGACATTGTCCACTTGAACAGATTGTGATGTAGCCTTTCACATGCCCTGTCACCAGTGAGGTCAAGAACGGCCCCACAGATGAAAGGGGTACTTGATACCATGCAAAAAGTGTTCATAGAAATATTGTGAATGTATGGCATATGTTAATAATTATATTAATAACATGAACCTGATGGTGTCTACATGGAACTTTGACCATCACTTGTCTACAGTTGTGCAACTTTGTTATGGCATCTAGGTCCAACGAGGTCATTGTTCCACTTCATTCATCAAACCTATCATTGAGTACAATACCCCCATTTAGTATGTACGTAACAAGACACATCCAACAACTGGAACATCCAAAGAAGTTCCTCACTAAAAGAATACATGGTGTAAGTAACTTGTCCTGTACAGACTGCCTGAAAGCCCTATCCCTGTATTCTGTCTCCTGCCAGCTGTTGAGGAGAGATCTGTGCCTAGCATATAAGGCATTTTCTGACCCCACTCTGATGGATCGCCATCTTGCCCGCAAAACAAAGAGCATCAGAATTACCCTTTCTAAAGACTTAAACCTTGTCAGTGATATAAATAGGACCTGCTGGAGAGACTAATATGTATCCCAGAGTCTACCCGTTTTCCGAAACAGGCTCCCCATCCATGTGAAACAGAGTGTCTCCCTAACCTATTTCAAGTGTAACTTGTACAATTGGATGAGGAACAGGAAATTCATCCCTGGTTTGGCACCTATGTCTGTAATGGACACAGGTGGCCTGTAAATGGTTTATCTCTGAGGCCCTTGCTTGTAAAATTTTTATCCTAGAAGCTTGTGCTTACACTTATCAAGGGTACCAGAACTAGTTAGAGATTTGGGATGTATGGCTAGGCTTAAAAAGGCCCTAGTGATAGTTAGCCGAGTACATGCTTATGAGCCAATGAACTTTGTGATCTCAAATGAAAATTTACTTAATGCTGCAAAAGTTGTAACTGATACCTGCTGCCTGCCCATTACCAGTTATCAGATTTTTATACTTGTTCAGTAATAAAATATGCATATGAGATCAATTATCACATTTCTGTAAATATCATTGATATTGTCCACTAAGATTGGGATTCAGCTTTTCACATGCCCAGTCAACAGGGAGATCATGAATGGCTTCTTACACCAGTGGGTTACTTGGTACCACAAAATGTACTTTGTTTCTGAAAATATTATGAATGCTTGGCATATGTTCATAATTATATTAACTTGAATCTGATGATGGTACTCCATGGTATGAAATGAAAGTATACACAATGCTGAAAAAACTTTGCACTGATACTTGGTACCTAACTAGCACTTCTTTGCAGATATTTACATTTATTTGTCTGTTCAGTATGCAAATATGCATACCCTTCATAATTATGTAAATGTCTTAAATATGGAGTGGCATGTACAAAACTGCTTTGCAGCTGAATGATGACTGCATCTGTACAAACAAAAGTCACATTGATAGCTGGAGTCCATCTATTGTTACATAATAATACTTCTGTAGTTATAATAGGCATATTATGTAATTGCTTGCTCAGTATAAAATTACTGCCATGTCTGGCTGATACATTAATATCACCATTGTGAAGCAGAGCGTGTGCAGAATAACTTTCGTATTTTAACTTTTTTTGTAACTTTTGATGTTAAGTTGTCTATCTCGCCTTCATTCTTGCTGGATGGGTTCGGAGCCGACCTGCCCGACTGCCACTCTAAAGCTCGAGAGTTGGTTCCACCGCCCGAGGCCCCCTTATATCCCACAATGCTAGGCGTGAATTACCTCAGATCTCGTTTGCCGCTACAGCGATCGAGGTGTTGTTTTTCACCGCTCAGGTCAGTGGTATTAAAGCAGGTTTAATAACTTTTAAACCCCTTTTAGCTTAGCCCTTTCTTCTTTAGTTATAGTGTAGTGGATATTATCCTTCCTACCCTTATCCAGCCCCTTTCCCACAAGAACTGATAAGTTCTTTCCTTAGGCCTTCGGGCCCTCTTCCCTAATAGTGGTGTGTATGTGTTTTTAGGGATTTATTTATATAAACTAACTAATTTTCTTTAGCTTTTAGTTTAATTTATCTTTTCTGATAGTGTAATCGGTGTGTGTGTGTTTTGTGTGGTGATTACACTGCCCTTGAAAATGTCCATGATTCTAAGGTTCAGGCTCAAGAAGTGTGACTCGTGCTGTCAGAAAATGTCTCTGACAGACGGTCACACTTCTTGTGTGTACTGCCTGGGACTTACCTGCAGGACTCTTGTGCTGTATGCCCTGGCTTCAGCCCCAGAGTCCTGCAGGAAAGAAAGAACAAACTCATCCTAAGGGGTTTGCTCAAGCCTGAAGGTTCCCTAACTGTTCATCGAAAACCTTCCAGTTTTCTAAGACCTCGACTCCAGTGTCTGAGTCGAGGCCCAAGGCTTCAAGCTTCATTACATCGGCCCGCTGGAGCCGGCGAGTCTTTGACTACAGTTTCGTGGTTCACTCTGCCCGCTGGAGCCGAGGTATTGAGATTCTGGTCGGCTCCGATCAGACCATCGGAGCCGACATCTAGAAAGAGGTCGAGGTCACCATCCCTTGGCTCCGCTCATTCGGCTCCAGCGCCTCCCTTGCTGTCTGAATGGAGCCACAGATCTCACTCCTCTAGGTCATCGAGGCTCGGATCATGACCTCCAGAGGGTAGTGAGTCGACTTTCAAAGTCCGAGGCACTGGCCCAAATGCTTCAGAGCCCGACTCATCAGTCGATGCCTCTACCTATTCCTCTAAATATTCCTCCTCCGACTCCTTTGAGCTCGAGCCGGGCTGCCTCGAACCGAGACTGTGGTAGCGCCAGAGCCGATACATTTGTTCGGCCATTGCCGTTCTGCCCGATTTCTTTGAAGAATCTCGGCGCCGACTTCCTCGCCGAGGGGTGAGTGGCATCGACTCTGTCCGACCCCTCTCCTCTCGGGTGTTTCGCGCTGGTGAGTTTGGCTCACATCGGCCTCGAGCCATCTCTGTCGGTGCCGAGGGAGGTTCTCAGCTCGGAGCGGGACCTCTGGCTCTGCCTGACAGGGGTGCATTCGAGGTCATGCGGAGTGTGTTGGAACCTGGTTCAACTCCACAGTCGGCTCCGGCCCCGCCTCCCTCTTCGGTGCCTCAGGTGATGCTCCACTCCCTCATCCCTGACCGCAGAGAGCCAATCCTTCAAGAATCCCCTGTGGGATTTCATCCTCTTCCGAGGCCTCTCCTGATTTGGCAGGGGAGCCCCTAGGAAGAGAAAGTGTAAGAGTAAACACATAGACTCACCTGAGTCTGTCACCTCTGACACAGATTTAGAGGATTCCGAGGGTTCCCCTGCCTCTTCTGAAGATGTCTCCTTGCAGACATTCTAGAGATCCTTAAGCAGAGCGGAAATTGGCCAGCCCTTAACCCTTCGGAGGATGAATCTGTGTATCTTGAGGCGCTTTGGCTCGCCCTTCCACCTCCTGGGTGTCCCCCTTGACCCCCTCATGCAGGTGGTAGCAAAGAGCCTGGACGGCTCCTGACCCAGTGGACCCTACCCCAGGAGACCTTCTGTTTATAACGCACCCACTGATAAACAATTTCTGACCAAAGGAGTTACTGTGGATGCTATGGTGGTAGCTGCTGCCACCAAGAAGGAACTAGCTGATCCTTCAGTGCCTGTCCATCCCCTAACAAGGAATCTAGGTCTATGGACAGGCACGGAAGCGGATGTTTTCGCCAGCTTACCTTTGCAATGCTCATGAACTATTTGTGCCATTTCACTGCCTCCAGAGAGATTTGATCATGAAGCGAGTGAGATGTTGAAGGATCCTACAGCTGCAGGTTTTCAAGACAAGATGAACGCCCAGCTGACTACCCTGAATTCTATAGCTAACTCCTCCATGCGCCTCCTTTCATATGCGGCTGATGGAGCGAGTAGAGCAGAGGGACAGGTGTAGCCTTACGCCAGCATGCCTGGATGCGACTATGCAATTTCTCATGACCCCTTTAAAACGCCTTTCACTAATTCCCCATTTGATGGATCATCTCTTGGTCCTCAAGGAAAGAAACCTTGACTAGGTGCGAGACGGATGGCAAAACTCTATCTGCCGCCGGAGTCCGCTTTTCTACTCCTTCTAGACCTTACCCCAAAGGCCAGAAAAGTGGGAAAATGTGGTTCCGTAAACAATCTCAAGGAATTTGCCTGACGACAAAGTCGGTTCCCTCCAGAGGCAGAGGAGGGAACAATAATGGTAGAAGTCGCCTAGAGGCAGAGAGGGGGCTCAGAGAACCAGGGCAATCGAGAAACTTTTTTCCGATAAGCCCTTTCAGCATCCCTGAGGTGTTGCCCGACTGTCCACCTTCGAGGCAGTCAGGAAGATTGTCACTGTACCCAGAAGCCTGGCTATCCCTAACTCAAGACAAGTGGGTACAGTCCATCATTTCGGCTATTCCATTCCCTTTCGCTTGCATTCCAAACCAATCAAGAAAATCCCTTCCAGATGTTCCACCCGGCCAAAGGGATCTTGCAGCTTTGGAAATTGCAAAGCTGCTTGCAAAAAGAGCAATCCAACCAGTTCCAGCAGACCAGCAAGGATCCGAATCTACCTCCAGGTTCTTTTTAGTTCCAAAGAAAACAGGGACTGGAGACCAATTTTGGATCTCAGTATCTTGAACAAGTCGGTCAAGAAAACAAGATTTCAATGGTCACGCTATAGTCTATCCTTCCCCTATTGGGAAAGGAAACTGATGTGCTCTATAGACCTTCAGGATGCTGTACTATCATATAAAATGAACAGACGCCCAGAAGATTCCTCCACTTCAGGCTGGGAACCAGTCATTTTCAATTCAGGGCCCTGCCCTTTGGTCTCACCACTGCCCCTGGTGTTTACCAAATGCATGGCAGTGGTAGCTTCTCACCTGAGACGTCAAGGATTCCAGGTGTTTCCATATTTGGACGGCTGGCTCCTCCCAGCACCCACCAAGCATCTTCTTCTACTGGCCAGGGACTACACCTTTCGTGATTTGTCAAAACTTAGGCATTTCAATAAATTGCGAAAAGTCTGTTTTGTCGCTTTGTCGCATTATTACCTTCATAGGTGCAAATCTAGACACAGTCAACATGTCTAAGTAGACTAACAGATCAGAGAATAGTAGACATACACAACTGGTCTCGGCCTCTTCAGCAGCAACAGAGTCAAAGCCAGGTTAGTTCTGAAAGTATTGGGGATTATGGCTGCCATTCCTCTACTTCCATTAGCCAGATTCCACATGAGAATCCTTCAATGGATGCTCTTCACACAATGGTCATACCAGCAACTTCCAATGTCCCACACCATTAATGTGATTACGCAAAATGCAAGAATCATCTTCAGTGGTGGATGTCTTCCTCAGCTCTTCTTGGGAAGACCTTTGTTCCTTCCCTCCGCTGCTACTCTGACAACGGACGCCTCCCTGATCGGGTGGGGGGGGGCATTATCAGGGCAGAACTGTCCAGGGCACATGGCAACCAGACGAATGCCACTTGCACATAAATGTCCTAGAGATGAGAGCAGTGCTTTTAGCGTTGCAAGCCCTTCAAGACTCTCTTCCTGTGGGAACGATAGCAATCCAGACGGACAATATGTCTGTAGTGTGGTATATCAACAAACAAGGCGGAACCAGGTCCTATCCCCTATGTAGAGAAGCACTCAGACTGTGGCAATGGGCTTATTTCTTCATGGGGAACCGGGTGCCACGTCTTTCATAGATCGCGTAACTTGGACATTTGGATGAGCAACAGGAAGTTCATCCCTGGTTTGGCACCCATGTCTTTAATGGACACAGGCAGCCCTGTAAATGTTCCATCTTCTGTGTGATGTTTAAGGTGTGTGTGCGTTTGTGTGTGTGTGTGTGTGTGTGTGTGTGTGTGTATATATATATATATATATAAATATATGTAAATGGACATATTTATTTTTCTTCACCCTGCTTAACATTTGGTAGGCAATTCTTATTTCTTGCATTGAGCTGCAATCCAACTTTCTGTAGTATGCTGTGCTTAACAGGGTTAAGAATAATTTACTAACAAAAGGTTCAATGCTGTGTGTTAAGAGTATTTGTACCAGCAGTACATTCTGTCATGTGTGCATGTGTGTGCACATATGTGTATATGGAATTAGATACGTTGTCTGACCTTGCTCTTGGGTTCATAACTAACTGTACTAATTTCAGGGATAGTATACTTCAGAATATTTTTCTCAGTTTGTGTGTAATGGATTAAAAGTGCTGTTGAAATATATTCTGTGATAGAATCTGTACTTATAATAGAATTTGCTGCTCATTTGTTTTTACTGGTATGGATTTTATTAGACGTGTTATGTGTTAATAATTGACCAGAATACATTTGTATGATATTCCAGAGTTTCAAATGAAAGTTAGCAGCTATGGAATATGTATAGTTAAAATGTAATTTTTCCTGCTGGACACTGAAAGGTTGGTGGGGGATGGGAAAATTCAGACCACTGCCAACTTTCTTTCCTCAGACGGATGATGTAGGCTTTTGCGGTCCTTGGTCATTATGGTGGAGCAGTAGCTGATTCCATAACTGTCTTTATCTTACTCAGTAGGATATCACTAAGGGATGTGCTGCTGTTTTTATTGCCTACAATTTTCAAGTTTTGCAGCATTCCTGAAGGTTGTAGTTTCAAAGATGTTGCACACCAGTGTTTGTGAGCAGTATCTGTAAACCTTCTATCTCCAAATTATGGAACACTGTCTATCATAATATGGTACAAATGGCAAAATGTGGAACACGTGCCAACAGCTCCAACTTGGAAACTCACAGAACAGTGAAAATGTGTCACTTTATAATGCAAACCATTCTTTTAATAATTTAATGTAATTCAGTATTATTTATAACAAAAATGCCGGTGAATATGTGATAGCCCCTTTCAATGTGGAATAGCCAGGCATCTGATATGTATACTTGTTCAGTAGTAAAATATGCATATGAGCATAATTATCATATTTCTGTACATATGTCTGACATTGTCCACTTGAACAGATTGTGATGTAGCCTTTCACATGCCCTGTCACCAGTGAGGTCAAGAATGGCCCCACAGATGAAAGGGGTACTTGATACCATGCAAAAAGTGTTCATAGAAATATTGTGAATGTATGGCATATGTTAATAATTATATTAATAACATGAACCTGATGGTGTCTACATGGAACTTTGACCATCACTTGTCTACAGTTGTGCAACTTTGTTATGGCATCTAGGTCCAACGAGGTCATTGTTCCACTTCATTCATCAAACCTATCATTGAGTACTTTAGTATGTACGTAACAAGACACATCCAACAACTGGAACATCCAAAGAAGTTCCTTACTAAAAGAATACATGGTGTAAGTAACTTGTCCTGTACAGACTGCCTGAAAGCCCTATCCCTGTATTCTGTCTCCTGCCAGCTGTTGAGGAGAGATCTGTGCCTAGCATATAAGGCATTTTCTGACCCCACTCTGATGGATCGCCAGCTTGCCCGCAAAACAAAGAGCATCAGAATTACCCTTTCTAAAGACTTAAACCTTGCCAGTGATATAAATAGGACCTGCTGGAGAGACTAATATGTATCCCAGAGTCTACCCGTTTTCCGAAACAGGCTCCCCATCCATGTGAAACAGAGTGCCTCCCTAACCTATTTCAAGTGTAACTTGTACAATTGGATGAGGAACAGGAAATTCATCCCTGGTTTGGCACCTATGTCTGTAATGGACACAGGTGGCCTTTAAATGGTTTATCTCTGAGGCCCTTGCTTGTAAAATTTTTATCCTAGAAGCTTGTGCTTACACTTATCAAGGGTACCAGAACTTGTTAGAGATTTGGGATGTATGGCTAGGCTTAAAAAGGCATTAGTGATAGTTAGCCTAGTACATGCTTATGAGCCAATGAACTTTGTGATATCAAATGAAAATTTACTTAATGCTGCAAAAGTTGTAACTGATACCTGCTGCCTGCCCATTACCAGTTATCAGATTTTTATACTTGTTCAGTAATAAAATATGCATATGAGATCAATTATCACATTTCTGTAAATATCATTGATATTGTCCACTAAGATTGGGATTCAGCATTTCACATGCCCAGCCAACAGGGAGATCATGAATGGCTTCTTACACCAGTGGGTTACTTGGTACCACAAAAATGTACTTTGTTTCTGAAAATATTATGAATGCTTGGCATATGTTCATAATTATATTAATAACTTGAATCTGATGATGGTACTCCATGGTATGAAATGAAAGTATACACAATGCTGAAAAAACTTTGCACTGATACTTGGTACCTAACACTTCTTTGCAGATATTTACATTTATTTGTCTGTTCAGTATGCAAATATGCATACCCTTCATAATTATGTAAATGTCTTAAATATGGAGTGGCATGTACAAAACTGCTTTGCAGCTGAATGATGACTGCATCTGTACCAACAAAAGTCACATTGATAGCTGGAGTCCATCTATTGTTATATAATAATACTTGTGTAGTTATAATATGCATATTATGTAATTGCTTGCTCAGTATAAAATTACTGCCATGTCTGGCTGATACATTAATATCACCATTGTGAAGCAGAGCGTGTGCAGAATAACTTTCGTATTTTAACTTTTTTTGTAACTTTTGTTTTTGAGATGTATACATTTGTTAATGGATATACATTGTTTATGGGGTAAGTTGCAAAACTGCATTCTCAGCATTTTAGCTCATTGAAATCCATCCAGGAAGTAACTCTTCATGTGTCAGGAAGTGTGAAATTCCACTCAAGCTAGGTGTGAAAGAGATGACCTTTGTCAGTCCCTCTAAGTACTTCCCATCACTTCTTAACCATGTATATTTTATTTTACCCTATTTTAAACTCCATTTTCATTTAATCCCACTCTGTATCTATCCCTTCTGAACAAATTTCTATCTTTCCTAATAATTTTCAAATACTTTTGAGTACACATTTCTTAAATTCCTCTCTTTTAACAGGCAAGTAGGAATACACCAGTATATCTTTTATTTTACTACCCTGTATTTTTTATCTTAGATTTTATCAGTGAATCATTTGAAGTAGTTATTGGATGTGTGCCAGACATTTCAGTTAAATGTACACACTCCTGTGAAATATAATTCCTATCCAGTCTAGCCCAGCTAGTGTACATTGGGGAGTAATATGTAAATTCTGTTCTTAGTTCCTGCTACTGGGTTCATATCTTCCATATGAAATATTTTCATAAATTTCTTCAGAAATTATTTCTTTTTCAAATTCTCTTACTCATTTCTATCCAGATGTGTTTCCTGCAACATTGCTATTTACACACTATATTTCCTAATATAATTATGTACTATTTCCTTTTTGTTTATACATGTAAGGCCATTCACATTGCAAGATAATTTGGACAGAGTAGCCATTATGATAGAAAACTTCTGCTCCCCCCTATTACATGGTAGTTGATTGTGTATTTCCAATTTTTGTCTTCAAGGCATTCAGTGTTCTTCTAATCTCTCTTTGAACCTATGTCATATTTTTAAGACTTTTTGCTCTAATGAAAACCCTCAAATGAAAAATAAAAAACATTTTCAAAACCTCCCATCCCATTTTAACTGAGAACAAATGCACAAACTGTGTATTATAAAAAAATGAAGTTTAACCCTCCAGATAGGGCAGTTGCCCCAAATTGACAGTTGCACACACAGACATTACCTTATCTTTAGCTAAACCTCATGTTACAGTCTGTGTCCCCTCTCACTCTGATTGCTGTTTGTACTTTTAACACAAAAAAGCATCCAAACAAACTGGTAGGTCTGTCAAAAAGAAACCACCTACAGATAAATTTCATCATTCATCATCAGATTTGTACTTTTGTCTTTAGTTAGTCCCCTCCGTTGTTGTCTTTTGGCTTTTCCCGGTTAGGGGTCGCCACAGCGGAGCTCCGGTCCGCTAGTGATTGGTAGTTGATTTTTACGTGTCGAGTTACCAGCCCTGATGCACAACCTTCAACGAAGGTACGCCCATTCACGCATGTCTCCACGCAGAAGACGCTCTAGCTGAGAATCGAACCGGACAGCGTCTTACTGTAAGGCGACAATGCTACCGCAGCACCAGCTAGTCCCCTCCAAAATGCGAAAATCAGCTTGTATGCTTTCAGATAACATTAACTTTAAGCCCTAAGAAAAAGTGAACTTGGCTACCTTTAAATAAAACTAAATTGTGCCAGTGTTCTACTAAATGTATTTAAGTATTAAGGCTATTGAGGAGGCTACTATTTCTGATTTCACTTCTCTCTCAATTTCAGACCTTACTTATTTTTCATTGAACTCCTTGCCACTGTACCTTTTTAAATGTTACATTTTTGTCCGCAAAGAGTCTTCAGAACTCTCAGGATTAATTGTTTGCACCTGCATATAGCTTGTCAGCAATGAGGGGAAATATAGCTGGCAGCTTTGCAGGAATCTTTACACATTTCACTTAGAACACAATGATTTCTCCTGGCAAACTGCTTTCAGCTGCATGTCTCCCACCGAGAGCATTTCTAATGGAAAAAAACAAGATAATGATTTTTGATTCAAAGAATCTCAACATTTTCCATGCATTTCATAAATTTGTCTTATTTTTCAAGCCTTCTTGTTAAATGCCCATATAAGTTAAGCCAGGGACATCAAGCCAGATATCCACCTTTGTAAAAACAAAGGAAATTATTATCTTAAATGAGCACACATTTACAATCAAACCCAGCAGCCCAAGATAACATTGTATCAACTTGAACTTGTTTTTGTGTAGCGTTTCTTATCTTTATACACTGCAAAGTCTGAGCATCTTGTATGCTTGTTTACTTTAATATTATTTTTAGCTTGTGCAACAGTCACTGAGAAGACCCCCCCCCCCACATTTGAAATACACCTGACTGCATTATAAAAAACTGCTTTATAATATAATATGCAGTTTACATCATGAAATGTTTTGTACAGATGTTGTTGGAGGTGTGACGGGGAAAAAAAGAGGTACCTGGGAATGTGTTTTCTGGGAGTGGGGTGGGTTAGCAGACTTTAAGGATTCCCTGCAGGATGCACTGTCGGAGATGCTGTGTGGGTTGGTGTGACAACTCTCTCGAATTATGATGGCTGCCAAAAAAGCAGTTGCTAAAAAAATGGAAATCAAAATCTAAACCAACTGTATTAGAAGTAGTGAATATAGTAACCAAGATAAAACAACTGGAATTGAGATCTTTAGAAAAGGCTTGGAGTAAACTACATATGAAAAAATGGGAATTGTGGGAATAATACATACAGGGGAGGAATGAGGTTTAAGAGAAGGCAGAACTTAAATGAGCTATGTAATGTTTGACTGAAAGTGATTGGGTAGATTATAAGTGATGTATAATGTTTTCAACTGGGAGTGTGTCAGTATGGTTTGTGATGTAAAATGCTTGCAACTAAGATTGTGTCTGTGTGGCTTGTTTTCATTAATATAAATGTAGGATTGCTCATGTTGTAAGTGATGGTTTAATAAAGATGTTTCTTTAAAAAGAAGGGGGCAGGAATTGAATAATTTATGTAATGTTGCTTAGTTTATATGACATATAGCAGTGTATGTGAAGTATCATTTTTGCTAATGTTGATTTGTTAGTACAGTTTGATTACTTTTGTTTAAATGTAAAATTGCCTGTCACAAATGATAATTCAATAAAGGTATGTTTAAAAAATGTTTTATACAGATGTTAATAAGAACAAACGTGTTTTCCCTTCACTGCCCTTCTAAACAATAATGACAAAGTGGTGTGTGTGTGTGTGTGTGTGTGTGTGTGTGTGTGTGTGTGTGTGTGTGTGTGTGTGTGTGTGTGTATCTATATAGAGATATATATATATATATATATATATATATATATGTATGTATATATATATATATATATATATATATATAATGTATGTATGTATAGACTGAAATCCCACTTACCGACCTTTCAAAAGACCAAGACGAAAAACCTGAAATCCCACTTACCGACCTTTCAAAAGACCAAGACGAAAAACCTGAAACTCCAGAAGACCCAACTGCTCAGAACACCGACAGATCACTACGGGTAAGTAACCACTCGCCCCACCCCGCAAACACATGCAATATGCCGTTGCAGTTAACAAACCCTGCTGTGGAACAGCACATTTGCTCATTTCTACTTTCAATGCATTTAACACAGTCTGTTCCTTCCAGATGTTCTTCATCTCACATTGCTGCAGTCCTTACACTTGGGTAGTCCGCTGTCCTCGGTCGGCCCGAATATCAAAGTATAAGGCTGACGTCGGTCAAGGCGCATTAGACTGACATCAGGACGTCAGGGTACAAATGCGCATGACCGACGTCATATCCTCAGTCTTTTTTCCGCATGGTCCGATGCAGAAGCAGCGTTGCAAGTGCCGTTCGGCGTTCTGAAATTTTTCGAATTCGGAGTTTCAGACCGAGTCAAAGTTGGCTAAGTAACAAAAAACGGACGCCAATGTAGGAATCCACCAAATAAAACAATAAAATGTCGACCAAAATGCCCAGCAAAGGCAATGAGACACAAACCAAGAGCGATGAAAATTGGAACAAAATACCAAACGCACTGTAGTTATCTGAATAAATAGAAGATTTATTCCACCAAACGACACTACGACTAAGCGCTTTCACCAGTTATACTGGCTTCTTCAGAGTCAAGTTGGCTAAGTACCCCGTTGGGGAATATTTTAGTTTTTTCTTGCCTCAGTGGTTTACCGGATGTCAGAAAAAGTGAATAACCTGTATTTCTTGTGGGAAACAGATACCGCATAGAGATTATCATACTTTGTGTATTCCTTGTTTAGGGCCTGAGCACGACGTTGTTGGGTGTCGCTTTTGTGCTAGATTCAATAAGCGCACTATTAAGAGAAGGTTAGATTGTGCCAGGTTAGTCTTCGGGAAGCGGTGCAATTATAATATGCCGTCGGATGCTCCACGTCCGCTTCGAAGAAGCGCAAGGACAAAGCAGCTAAGCCCAGGCAAGAAGAGCCCCTGCACGGACGCCGGTTCTTTAGAGGTGTCGGTGGAGCCGGGGGTTCCACCGGAGGTTTCTCTGGAGTCCCAGGGGGAGACTTTGTTATTGCAGGAGGTGGCCTCTCAGGAGGCAGGTCAGGCTGAAGGGGCCTCAGGTTACTGTACTCCCTCCCTTCCTAGGGTGGTTAGGCCTTCTCCTTCTGTTTCCAAGGCTTCTCCCAGAGGCAGGCCAGGTTTAGCTTCAGTTGGTGTCACTCCTAGTTCTTCAGGATCTGTGCCCAAGAAGCATATGCTTAAAATGGCAGAAGATTTGATTTCCTTGATTAGAGGTTCTTTGCCCCCTCCTGATAAGAGACCTAGGGTGGAACCTGAGTTGGGGAGTTTTGAGCAGGCTTCGGATGTTTCAGAGTCTTCGGCTGAAGACTTGCAGGAGTATTCTCCTTATTCTGATTCTGATGTGGATGATTCTACTCCTTCTGCTTCTCCTCCTGAGGATTTGTCTTTTTCAGAGACTCTTCATTCCATGAGGGAGCATTTTAAGCGGGAAGGTCAGGACTTCTCTGATTCTAGGAAAAGGCTTGGGGAATTTTTGTTTTTGCCCCAGCATAGGCCTTTGGCTATACCTCCTGTTCTGGATGTTGTGGAAGATGTGTTTGCAGAGGCTTCTCTTAATCCTGATTCTTTGCCTCCTGCTCCTGTTAAACCGGATAGGTATTACAGGGTGCCTGAAGCTCATAAGTATCTTTTTAAGAGTACTAGGGCGGACCCAGAAACTGTTAGTCAGGGGCCTAAGGGTGTTAAGGCTTCTGTTGTTAAAAATACGGTTCCTCCAGATAAAGAGGCCAGGGCTTTGGATAGATGGGGAAAGAAAGTCTATACTTCTTCCACCCTTGCTATGAGGGCTTTGAATTGCCAGTTTCACATGTTGAAATACCAAAAATATCTACTTTGTCAGTTGAAGTCTAAGGTAGATGCTCTGGCGGAAGGTATTGAGTGTAAAGAGTTACAAGATTTAGTACATGTTTCTGAACAGGTGGGTAAGCATTCTTTGCAATGTGGTTTTGATGCTGTACAGGCCTCGTCTAGGGTGGCTGCCACTGGGTCAGTTCTTCGCAGGCACGCCTGGCTGAGGGATCAGAATTTATCTGCCCATGTTAAGACAAGGATTTTAGATGCTCCTTTACAATCTGATGTGGTGTTTGGTTCACCTGTTGAGGCAGTCTTAAAGAAAATGGAAGACAAGGCTAAGTCTATGCAGACTGTTAAAGATTTTTTGCAGGTTCAGCCTCTGAAGTTTAGTAGAAATTGGCCTACCAAGGGGTGGACGTATCCTTCTTATGATTCCCAGTCTAGGGGTAGATCTAGACGTGGTAGGGGCAGAGCTCAGGGCTCTTTCAGGCCTAGAACAGGGAGTTCACCTGCACAGTCTTCGGGTGAGGGCAGGGGTCAGTCCTTTCGTAAACAGACCCAATGACCTACCTTTTCAGCTGCCAGAGCCTTCTCGTCTGGCAGCACCTTTGGGAGGAAGGTTGGCACTTTTCAAGGAAAATTGGAGTTTAATTACCCAAGACAGATGGATATTGGATATCATACACCAAGGTTACAGGTTTTATTTCCATACCTTGCCTCCTTTCAAAGGCATGCCAGACGTTCCTCCTCAGCAAAGAATAGAGGCTCACAAACAAATTTCTCTGTTACTTCAACTAGGGGCCATACAGCCAGTCCCTATGCCAGAAGTGGGCCTAGGATTTTATTCTCGCCTGTTCCTAGTACCAAAGAAGGGGAACACGTGGAGACCAATTTTAGATTTATCTATCCTCAACACTTATCTGAACATTCCCAAGTTCAAAATGTTGACGTTACAACATCTTTTACCTCTGCTGGGCAAAGATCATTGGATGGTAACTTTGGATCTCAAGGAGGCTTACCTTCATGTTCCTATCAGACTGAGTTGCAGGAAGTATCTGCGTTTTCGGGCTGGGACTTCTCATTATCAGTTCTCTGCATTGCCCTTTGGCTTATCTACTGCGCCCAGAGTGTTCACGAAAGTTCTGGCTCCAGTGATAGCTTTCTTCAGGCTAAAAGGAATACAGATCTATCCTTATTTGGATGATTGCCTGATTCTGGCTCAAGGAAGGGACGAGCTTCTTCATCATTTGGAATATGTGATAGCAGTGCTAAGATGCCTGGGGTATTCTGTGAGCGAAATAAAGTCCAGTCTAGTACCCTCTCAGGACATGTGCTTTCTGGGTGTAAGACTGAATACAGCATCCCAGATGGCCTTTTTGACCCCGGACAAACAAAATAATCTTTCCCTTTACTTTCATCAATTGTCTCATCAGTCCAGGCTGACTGCAAGGACAGTCCTTCAAGCCTTGGGGTTCATGGCATCTTGTATTCTGGTGCTTCCCAATGCCAAACTGCATATGAGGAAGCTACAATGGTATCTCAAAAATGTATGGACACCGCACTGCCAGGATCTGGACACTGTCATTCAAATAATACCTTGCATTCAAAAGGAATTTTTGTGGTGGGCTCAGGAATGTCACCTAAACAAGGGACTCTCTGTGACCCGGCCAGAGGCGAGTCAGATTCTAACGACAGATGCCTCAGACAAAGCTTTGGGAGCTCATCTAAATGGAAAGTGGATACAAGACAAGTGGCCTGCCAGACTACAACATCTACATATCAACTTGAAGGAGATGTTAGCAGTCCAGTTTGCATAAATAGCTTTCAAGGATTTACTTCTTCCAGGGCAGGTGTTGATTCTAACAGACAACACAACTGTCATGTGGTACATCAACAAGCAAGGGGAACACATTCTTATCCTCTATGCAGGCAAGCAATGATTTTGTGGGAGACTGCTCTCAGTTTACAGCTAAATCTTCAGGCAAGGTTTCTGCCGGGAGCACAGAACTCCTTAGCAGATGTGTTGAGCAGACAATTATGGATCCCCACGAGTGGAAATTGGATCCTCATGTATTTCAGAAATTGACAGTGTCATGGGGAACTCCAGACATAGATCTGTTCGCTTCTCCACTAAACCACCAGCTGCCAAAGTTTTGCACGAAAAGGTTTCATCCCACAGCTTGGAAAGTGGATGCTCTTTCTTTCAATTGGAGCAATCTTCATGTGTATGCCTTTCCACCTCTGCCTCTCCTCCCAAAGGTACTTCTAAAGGTCAGACAGGACAAGCCAAGGATGATTTTAATAGCTCCAGATTGGCCTCGACAGCACTGGTACCCATTACTGAGAAGTCTGGTACGGAGCCTCCATGGCCTTTGCCTTGATTCCACACCTGTTGTCTCAGGAGGACAGTCATTTACTCAATGTCAAACTTCACTCTCTTCACCTAACAGCCTGGCATATTCTGTTTTGAACCATAAAGGGTGTCAACTTCCACAGCAAGTTTTGAATGTTATTTTGGAAGCTAGAAGGCCTAGTACAAGGAAAGTGTACGCAGATAAATGGAAGAGATTTTTATTTTGGAGTGCAGCAAAGGATTTTGATGTTTCTGAGCCTAATTTAAGTGTGGCTCTTCAATATCTTACTGAGTTACTGGACAAAGGTTTGTCCTTCTCTTCTATTCAGGTTCATGCTGCAGCAATTTCGGCTCACTATAACTGTGACCCACCATTGTTTTCTCATCCTTTGTTCAAGCAATTTCTTAGAGGGGCAAAGAATATAAGACCCCCACGTAGAGCTCCTACTCCTGCTTGGGATCTCAATTTTGTGTTGGAGAAACTCACTCTACAACCTTTTGAGCCTGCAGCTACTACTGAGTTGAAATATTTATCATGGAAGACTGCTTTTTTGTTGGCCATTACCTCTGCAAGAAGGGTTTCTGAATTGCAGGCCCTTATGGCGGTTGAGCCTTTCTTAATTTTCCATAAGGATAGGGTATCTTTGCGTACTAATCCTTCCTTTATGCCTAAAGTGGTTTCTAGTGTGGCTTTAAACCAAACTATTCATTTGCCTACTTTTTATGTAAATCCTCAAAATAAAGGGGAAAAGATTTTGCACACTTTAGATGTACACAGGCAGTTGCGATATTATTTGAGCAGAACTAAAGGGTTCAGGCAGTCTCAGCAGTTATTTGTTTCTTTTGCTTTGAGTTCTCAGGGCAAGCCTGTGTCAAAACAAACTATTTCTAAGTGGATTGGGTTTTGCATTGCTTTCTGTTATTCCCATCATGGCAAGGAGATTCCAGCTGGGATTAGGCCTCATTCCACTAGGGCTACTGCCACCGACAGCCTTTTAAGGGGTGGCAACTAAAGATATTTTGGAGGCAGCTACTTGGAGTTCAGTGCATACTTTCTCTAAGCATTATCACCTTCCACTTTACTCTAAATCTAGGGCTGGTTTTGCCACTGCTGTTTTACAGGGCATTTTGGCAGCTCCTGCTTCTTTATAGTTTTGCCATCCTCCCTTATCTCTGCTTTGGGATTCTACCCAAGTGTAAGGACTGCAGCAATGTGAGATGAAGAACGTAGTAGAGTTTTGTACCTACCATAAATGTAGATGTTCGAAGATCCACATTGCTGCAGTCCAATTCCTCCCTCCTTCCCCTCTGTAGTTAGGCGGTTGTGTGGGTTGGATTGTAAATATTGTGTATTTTGTATATATTGTACATATTATTAGTGCAAGGGTGGTTGGTTGGTTGTTTGCTGTCTTTTGGTTTTGACCTTTCTTTGTAGGGTCTTCTGACATCTGGGGCAAGAAAAGACTGAGGATATGACGTCGGTCATGCGCATTTGTACCCTGACGTCCTGATGTCAGTCTAATGCGCCTTGACCGACGTCAGCCTTATACTTTGATATTCGGGCCGACCGAGGACAGCGGACTACCCAAGTGTAAGGACTGCATTAATGTGGATCTTCGAACATCTACATTTATGGTAGGTACAAAACTGTACTTTTCCTTGGAGTAGCAGAAAATGTCATGTTTTCTCGGTGTGAGCTGTTGTTTAACTCTTCTATAGCTTTTCTTATGAAACTTTATGCTCAGCCAGACTTCTTCATTTCACCCTCTGATTTTTGCAGTTGTATCGGTTCATCTGAATAGTCATTTAAAGCTGCTTCTATTTTTCATGCGTTTTGTTATTTGAGTTGATATTCTTTCAATGTTTTATTTATTTCACGTACCTCTAAGTACATTTGATGTATTTTTTCCTCTGAATTACTGGAAGACATCTCCTGTACCAAAGCTGAACTGTGAACTGCTTTTTGCTGAACAGTTGCACAACTCTTTCCAGCCTGAGTTTTCTCGTCACCTTTTCTGACGGATTTTCTTTCAGGTTCTTCAGATTTCTTCCCGGTTGGCATCTAGGCAGTGTAATTCTCAAATCAGTGACGGATTTTTTTTTTTTTCTGTTTTCACACTGGGAGACCTGAAATTTTAACTGTTGCTCAGTGTGAAGCCAGATTGGAAGTCCTGACTCAAAGTATATTATGATTTAATATAATTAAAAATGCTTAAAGCTACATTTAGTCTCATGTTTTTCTGCCATAGAGATTTTTTTTAACGTAGCCAGTTTACCAGACATTTTGGCATTTGAGGAGATATATAAGATACCACAGATACACAAGTACATGTTTTCTAATCCTAGGGCAGATCCATGTCTCTAAATCTGCTGCTGCCAAACAGGTTACTATTTCTAATCCCATTCCTTCAGACAAAGAAAGGAAAGCAATGGATAAGCTGGGGAAGAAAGTGTATTCTTATAGTATTTTAACTGTCAGGATTTTTAATTGCCAAGTCTATGTTAAAGTCTTTACTTGTGTCTTTTGAGAATATGCAGAAACTACTGATTAGCTTTCCTTTTTCTGAGATTAAAAATCATTTAAAATTTTTGGTCATATTTATTTCTCAGGTGACTAAGCATATTCTAAAGTGTGCCTATGAGGCCAGTGATTCTTCTTCCTGAACGGTTTGTTTCTAGATCACTTTTGAGGAGACTTGTTTGACTTGGGTACTAGGCTATCTGCCCGAAGGCATTTATAAGCCTAGCCGGAATGTGTTGGCTTTCACCGCCCCCTTAGATTAGTTCCCTGTGCCTCTGTCCAGCAGAGCCATTGAAGTGATCCCTGGGGTAAACTTTCTGTTTCCCATCCACTCGTCAAGGTTTCTCTTGAAGCGAGTTAGCGAAGAGCTCTGCCTAATGTAGACTAGAATCTTGTTCCAGAGCATGGGAACTCTCTGGGACATGAATCTATCCCTCCAGCACGTCCTATTTATTGTTGTGAGGTTTAGATCCCTGGACCATGTGGTTCGAGGGGATATGACTTCATTCTCAAAACCTCATTGAAGAACTTAAATCGGAGATGTTAAATTTTCCTTTAGGTAAAGACTGTCTATTTGGGTTCTTTTGCATGTAAGGTGATTAGGAAGTGTAATGAAAGGGGAAAATTGATCCATGGAGTGACCCAGCTTTTTTACCCTAATTTTTAAAACCTAATAACAGTGTTTCCTCCTTGTACCTCTTCCCATCAAACTTTTAAGCAGCAGGAGGGCAGTAAGCTAGCAGGGTAAAAAGCAATGGAAATGAAGCTTAAAAAAAGAAACTTGCAGCATTTGCCATTCCTTTTCTTCAAGAGTTCTCTTGAAGAGAAGGAGGAAGCTAATAGACAGGGGATTGCTACAGCAATCCTTTTCTGAGGTTTTGAGTAGCCATGAGGGTACTAGCTCGTCCTCCAAATCCTCAAAATCCAGATCTTCAGACAAAGTGACAAAAAAGGCAAAAATTTCAGAAGGAGGGTCATCGGTTCCACAGACCTCGGAACCGAGTGCACCTTTGATTCGGAGCCAGCTCTCAGTTTTGGAGCCGGTCTCTGAAATTCCTTCTTCCCCTCTGCCTCTGCTCTAGTCAGCACCTTCGATGCATTCAGCTAAGTCCTCAGTCAGCCTTTCAGATTTGGACATGGATCGGCTAGTGCAGAAGCTTTTATAGGCACCAGGACTTGCCAAATTGTTGTCGGCCCTGACCAGCTCATCGGTGCCGAAGACCATGGAACCAGATTTCTCTACTCCTCCTCCGAGCCATACTGGACTCTCGGAGCTGAAGGAAACTGAGCCGATGGTTGTCGAACCCTTGGAGCCGATACCTGCACTGGTGTTATCGGCTCCATCTACTCGGATGTCCTAGGTGCCGACCGAGGACTCTAGGAGCCGATGCTGTCCCGTCGGGTCATGGGAGGATAGTCGAACCAATTTGTCTGTGCCGACTCTTCCTCTCGGGGCTTCGGCTCGGATGAGCTCGTCTCCTACCTCTGGCTCGGAGCCCAGGGTTTCGGTGCGGGAGGATCAGACAGTACTCTTGGGTCCGTCCACTCCTTCTCGTCGGAGCCATGGTGCCTTCGAAGCTATGAGGAGAGTTTTGTCTCCAAAGACAACGTCAGCATCGGTTCAGCCTTCCCTTTCCTCTCAAGCTCCTGTGTCTGCTTCTTCATCTACCAGTCCCTCTAAGCGTAGAGACCCTGAGCCTCAAGTACCCCCACAGGGCATCCCCTACTCTTCTGAGACCTCCCCAGATCCCCCCACTGAGGAGGTGCCCAGGAAGAGAGTGTGCAAGAGGAGGCACTTAGACTCCCCACAGGAGTCTTTGACATCTGACACGGACTTAGAGGGGGATCGAGGGGACCCTTCTGACTCATCTGAGGATATCTCCTTTGCAGAGATACTAGAGAGCCTTAGTTAGAGGGGTGATTGGCAGTCCAAGACCCCTACTGAGGATGAGTCTGTGCTCTTGAAGGCTTTTGGGTCTCAACCTTCCACTTCTTGGATGTCTCCACCTTACAACGAGCTCATGGAACTGATTTCTCGTAAGTAGTGGGAGTCACTGGAGGCCATGGAATCTGTTCCTCGTAAGCCCAATAAATTCATGTCTGCCCCAGTGGACAAGCCATTTTTGACAAAGGGAGTGCCTGTTGATGCCATGGTGGTAGCTGCAGCCACCAAAAAGGAAGTATCTGAGACATCCACATCTGTCTATCCCCGTAACAGAGATTCTAGGGTCATGGATAGATATGGGAAGAGCATGTTTAGTTCAGCGACTTTTTCTCTGTGATCACTGAACTACTTAACTCACTTTACGAGACTACAGAGAGATCTGAAAGTGCTAGGAGATACACTCCAGGGTATGGTAGCTGCAGGGGTGGCCGACAAAGTCAACGCCCAGCTCGCTACCCTAAACTTGGTGGTAAACTCGTCCATGCTTCTCATATCCTAGGCAGCTGATGGTTCGAGTAGAGCCGCTAGTTCAGGCATTGCTCTTCGAAGACAAGCCTGAATGCGTCTCTGTTCCTTTGCGGAACCCTTTAAGGCTTCCTTTATTAATACCCCATTCGATGGCTCATCACTGTTTGGGCCCAAAGTAAAGGAAACTTTAACCAGGTGTGAGCAGGAAGGCAAGACCTTATCTGCCATTGGAGTCCGTTTTTCGACCCCTACTCTGCCCTACCCCAAGGGCCCTAGGGGAGGGAAAATGGGGTTCCGAAAAGCACAGGGAGCCTTTCAGGACACACGTGGAGAAACCCCCTCTAGAGGCAGAGGAGGGGGTTATAACGGAAGAAGCCGCCCCCGTGGCAGAGGGGGTCTGCAGCAACAGGGTGACAGGGGTCAGTTCTCCGGTCAACCCTATCAGCGCCCCTGAAAGGGGGCCCAACTGTTCGGCTCTGGAGGCAGTCTGGGGTCGCTTGTCTTTGTACCCAGAAGCCTGGCTAAACATAACATCAGATACTTGGGTACAAACCATCATTTCCAGAGGATATTTCATACCGTTCTCTTCCCCTCCTATTCCTGTAAAGAGAATCCCAGATGTTCCACCCAGTCTCTGGGAACAAGCAATCATAGAGGTCCACAGATTACTAGAAAAAGTCATCCAACCAGTCCCAGCAGACCAACCAAGTTGAATTTGGAACTTACTCAAGATTCTTTTTGGTACCAAAGAAAACAGGAGACTGGAGGCCTATCTTGGACCTCAGCAGACCCAACCAGTTCGTAAAGAAAGAGAAGTTCCAAATGGTCATGCTTCAATCCATTCTTCCCTTCCTAGGGAAAGGTGATTGGATGTGCTCCATAGATCTCAAGGACGTGTACTCTCACATAAAGATGAACAGATGCTCCGGAGATCATCTGCGCTTCTCATCTGCGCTACGGCTGGGAGCCAATCATTACCAGTTTTGAGCCCTGCCCTTTGGTCTTGGTACAGCCCCCAGAGTGTTCACCAAATGCATGGCAGTGGTCACGGCTCACCTGAGGCGTATAGGATTCCAGGTGTTTCCAGCCCTAGACTATTGGCTCCTCACTGCTACCACCAAGCATCAGTTGACTCAGGCAACACAATACACTCTGACACTCTGCCATCAATTAGGCATTACAATCAACTTCGAAAAGTCTGCCTTATCGCCATCGCAGCATACCGTTTTTATAGGAGCAGAGTTAGATACCTCAACTACCACTCTACGTCTCCCTGTCGAAAGAGTCTCTCTTCCCCGCCAAAACGTCGGCTCACTGGTGTCAAAGAACAAAGCTACAGCAGCAGAGGTATTGAAGGTACTAGGTTTGATGGTGGCAGCAATCCTGGCTATACCACTCGCAAGGATGCATATGCGAATTCTTCAATGGCTCCTCTTCGCTGAGTGGTCTTGCCAGAAACTACCGATGCACCACATGATTCTCATCACGGATTCTTGCAGGAGAGACCTTCAGTGGTGGTTGACGTCTCTTCATGTCACAATCTGAAGACCCTTTGTCCCCCCCCCCCCCAGTAGCCACTGTGACCACGGACACTTCCCTGATAGGGTGGGGGGGGGCATTTTCAGGGAAAGACTGCCCAAGGCACATGGACAGATCAAGAATCACATCTGCACATCAATGTTCTAGAGTTGAGAGCGGTGCTTCTGGCGTTGCAGTACTTTCAAGACTCTCTCCCTCTAGGAACTATTGCAATTCAGACGGACAACATGTCAATAGTCTGGTACTTGAACAAGCAAGGCGGAAACAAGTCTTACCCCTTTTGTTGAGAAGCCCTCTGGGTCTGGCAATGGGCTGTGTCATCCCAGCATTTCTGTTAGGAACGCACATCCCGGGGAAATGGAAATCCAACGTGATAGCGGACAAGCTAAGCAGGGCGATATTGCTTCCTCACGAGTGGTCTCTCAAACAACAGGTTGCGGAGTTGATTTTCCGCAAATGGGGCTAGCCTTGCTGCGACCTTTTTGCCAGCCACATCAATTCAAAATGCAGAAGCTACTTTGCCCTAATACCACCTCCCTGTCATCCCCCGAGAGATGCACTTTTACACGATTGGCCCCCGGGTCTCCTTTATGCATTTCCACCCTTCCCATTAATATCCAGATTTTTACAGAAAGCAAAATCGCTGGGAAGGACTGTTATACTCATAGCCCCAAACTGGCTTCGACAGATTTGGTTTCCGTTTCACCACCATCATCTGTTGGAAGATCCATGGATCCTGGACCCAGTTCCGGACCTTCTGACGCACCCGTCAGGGGACCTTCATTCTTCACTGCAGTCCCTGAAACTGACTGCTTGGCTTATCCTTTTCCCCTAATTGCCAGGCTTCATTCAATTTCAGAAGATACAAGACAAAAATTCTCTTGTCTTCTCACAAGCCATCTACCAGGAAATTATATGGCAGTAAATGAAAAAGGTTCTCAATTTGGGCCAACACGCAGAACATTAACCCTTTCCGAGCTCAGCTATCTTCTGTTTTAGAATTTTTGACAAAAATTTTTAAGGAAGGGGCAGCAGCTGCTACAGTTCGAGTTCAGTTAGCTGCCATCTCAAATTTTCACCTTGGTTTTGGTGGCTCAAATGTTATGGGCCATAAATTGTCTAAGACTTTTCTTAAAGGCGTTCTTCATATGAGACCTCCAATCAAAATTCCCTATTCTCCCTGGAATTTAAACCTTATGCTGTCTCAAGTTATTCTTCCTCCTTTTGAACCAGCATCTTCTTGTGATCTCAATTTTTTATCATGGAAAACAATATTTCTTGTGAACATTACTTCTGCCCGCAGAGTGTCAGAACTTCAAGCATTATCGATCAGGCCACCCTACATGATTTTCCATGCTGATAGAGAATCTCTCAGAACAAACCCCATCATTTTTACCTAAAGTCTGTCTGAGTCAAATATCAATCAGGTCATTGAGCTGCCAGTCTTTTTTCCCAACCACTCTAGCAAATTGGAATACATGCTGCACAAACTTGATGTTCACAGACAGCTCTGATTTTATCTTGATAGAACTAAGGATATTAGAAAATCAGACAAACATTTTGTATCCTTCTCAGAAGCAAGAGAAGGCAAGCCAGTGGCTAAAACTACCTTATCTAAATGGTTATCCGATTGTATATCCCTTGTTTATGAAAATGCGGGCATGCCATTAACACACAAACCTAAGGCTCATTCTACCAGAGCCGTCTCTACGTCTTCTGCTTTTCAAGCTAAATTGCCCCTTGACAATATTTGAGCTGTAGCCACTTGGTCTAAGCTTCATACCTTTATCACGCATTACAAAGTAGATAAGGCTTCAAGGGGCAGCTCTTCCTTTGGTTCTATGGTACTGAAGAACATACTCCCATGAGCCACCCAGGGTTGAGGGTGCTAGGGATGCTACCCATCAGTGAGAATAAATAGCGAGATTTAACAACTTCACATAAAGAAGTTATGTACTTACCATAATGATTTAACAACTTCACATAAAGAAGTTATGTACTTACCATAACGTTACATGTGAGTTGTTTATCTCGCCTTTATTCTCACGTCCCTCCCTCCTTCGCCCCTCCTGGCTGACTGTTGACTTAGAGGCTAGTACCATCCTGGTTATTCAATATTTCTTCTTCCCCTTTGGGAAGTGTTCTTGGTAGAAATACATAAAAGGGTATGTATATGTTTGTATATATTTATATATGTATATACTGTTACTCACAGCAAACAAGATCTGAGGTAATTCCAGCAGTGCATTGTGGGATAAGGGGCTTGGTCTCGAGCTACTGGCAAACCTTTAGCTTTGCTATCTGCTGTGTTGGAGCCAAGGATCAGCTCCGAACCCATCAGTGAGAATAAAGGCGAGATAAACAACTCACATGAAACGTTATGGTAAGTACATAACTTCTTTTTTTCCTGAGTAAACACTCAACATTAATTGCTTACACATGCAGACATTTTGTCACCATGTAAAAGTATCTTTGTCAGTTTCATTGCGAACAGAATGGACAGCTGCCTTCAGCTACAGACTTTGATTCCCACTGGACATTTTCTGATGAAAAAAACTAATATATTTGTAAATGAAAGAAACTTTTAGAATTTTTATGTCAAAACAACTGTTTATAGCTTAAGCCAAGAGCATTAATCTAGACATTCAGACTTGTAAAAATAAGAGAAAATGTTTGTTCTACACATAATTTAATTAGTGTACTGCTGTGGTGGTGCTGCGATAGCATTGTCGCCTCACAGTAAGACTTTGTCCTGTTCGATTCTCAGCTAGAGCGTCTTCTGTGTGGAGACATGCGTGAATGGGCGTACCTTCGTTGAAGGTTGTGCATCAGGGCCGGCAACTCGGCACGTAAAAATCTACTGCCAATCATTAGCAGACCGGAGTTCTGCTGTGGCGACCCCTAACCAGGAAAAGCCGAAAGACACAACATGTACATATCTCCCCCACCCCAGCAGCCCAAGATCACAGCATAGGCATAGTAAACTTGGGTTTATCAAGCCTTTCTACTGTAAAGTCTTTTTTTTCTTACAAATAAAAAAAAGTACTCATTTACTTTAAAATTATAACACTTACAACAGTCACTGAAGACTCCCCTACATTTAAAATACTCATGACTACACACCACTGTTTTACTGCATATAAGATGTAGTTTATATCATGAAATGTTTTATACAAATAGTAATATGAACAAACTTTGTTTAGCTCGCAGTTACTTTTCCTTCTTTTTTAGTGTCCTTGTACACATTAAGATAAAGTGGTGTATATGGTTTACAGTCCACTTATGAGTTCCATTCTTTCTCAACCACTTCTTCTTGCAAAAGCATATTTCGCAAATGTGATAAATACTTTTATAGGCTCCCATTTATTCACTAATTTCAGTGTTCCTGGTGGTCTTCCTTTTCATTTCCATCCCCCAACACCAAGCTTTGGTTCAAGTCCAAGGTACTCCTGAGTCTTCAACTCTTTTGCTTTTTGCCTGCCTCTCAATCATTTTCTTTTGGAATATTCAAAAAAATATTTCACTGGCAAAGTCTCTCTATGAGCTTTATTGTCAGAAGAATGAAGAACAGAGTTCCCCAATGTTTGGCTCACTTTTTTTGGATAAACTTTTTATTTCCTCCTTAGCCTGTTTTGCATCCAGAAATGTAGTTGACCCTCCAGGAAATCTTTTTCTGACAATATCTGGATATAGCAACTTGAATCTCACACCTGCCTCTCGACATTTCCTGTTTGCTGGGATAAATTTGCATCTCTTCTGTCTTGTATACAGCATTTTCCATAAACACTCAGTTTTTAATACTTTTCCTGTCTTCCACAGTTTTGTCAGTCAACTCTCTCTTTGCTGCTATGATTTCATCTTTACTACAGGTCATGGCTTCTTTCTCAAAGCCATGTTTGGAGAATATACTCTGTGTGCCCCTTCATTTAACAAACCTTGTTGTGGAATACCAGTCCTGTTACTTATTTCTGTGTTTATAAAGTTTATTGCAGTATTTTTGGTACAGCAGAAAAATATGTTTTCTGTGCCTGCAATGTCTTCTGATTTTTGAAACGGCTCTTCTTGAGAAGTCTTCTACTCGGCCTGCCTTTTCTCCATTTCATCCTCTGATTTTTACAGTTTTGTAAGTTTATCTGAATAGCTGATTAAAGCTTCTTCTATTTTTTCCAGCCTTTTTTTATTTGAGTTGATGTACTCCTTCACTGTTTAATTTATTTCAATCACCTCTGAGTATATTTTATTTATTTTTTCATCTATATTACTGCAAGCCATCTCTTGTACCAGAGTTGAAGCTTGAACTGCTTTTTGCTGAACAACTACAGGATTCTTCATAGAAAGTGTTTTCTCTTCATCTTTTCTGGTCCGTTTTCTTTCAGGTTCTCTAAATTTCTTGATTTGCTGGCATCGAGGCAGTATACTTAACTAGCCAGTAACTGAATATTACTCTCAAGATGACAGTATCACTGTTTGTTATTTCTCAGTTTCATTTTTCACAGTAGGAGAGCTGAAATTTAGGTGTTGATCATTGGGCAGCCATCTTGGAACTCTTATGGTTGCTTAACCTTATCTCATTTTTCACAGAGACAGGATTGCTTTGAGAACTAATTCTTCCTTTATGCCTAAAGTGATATCCAAGTTTACTTTAAGCTGAATTATTTACTTTCTTGTTTTCTTTCGTTAATCTAAAAAATGAGGGAGTGAGGATACTTCAGACCCTGGATATCCAGAGATAACTCGGGAACTGTCTGCACAGATCTTTTAGGATGTCGGATCAATTGTTTCTTGTGAAGGTAAGAAGAATTGGGGACAACCTGTGTTAAAACAGACTATTTCCAATGTGTTTCACAGGCTATTACTTTTTGATAGTTCCACCACAACAAAATTATTCTAGGCAGGGTTTTTGCCTTAGCTTCATGAATGGCTTTTTGGAAAGTGCTTGAGTCTAGTGGTATTGTAGAAGTAGCAGTGTTGTCCTTCGTGCATATCTTTACAAAGCACAATAACCTAGATTCCTTTTCTGGGTCTAGGACAGGCTTTGGTAGAACCATTCTCCAGGGTCTCCTGGACCCCTCCCCTTCCACCTCCCAGTTCTAAGCTAAATGATCTATCCATATACCTTGGACTACTGTAGCAATTATCAATATGAAGAAAATAGTATGGTTGTTTTAAATAAATTCACCGTAACAGAATATGTTTGAATGATCATTACTGCAGAGAGCTCGTGCTAACGGTTTGGGTATATGGAAGGTGCCCTCAAGTTTTGGAAGCTAGCCTGCTGTAATATCTTATGCAGGATATAACCAGTATAGCTTAGGCTAATGCAGCAATGATCATTCAGACCTCTACTGTTATAGTAAATAGACTTGCACAACTGTACTTTTGCATGAATAATGGCCAGCAGGTCAACTGCACTTTTATTGAGAAGAGTTGCAAATGAAAATGTATTTATTTGTTTTATTAATTTGACATTTGTTTACTGGGAAAGTACGGCTGGGTAGGTGCTCATTTTCACTGGAGGCCTGGGGAAAAAGCTGCAGAGACAATTGGCATATTACATTTGTTTAATACAGAGCAACGATGTATGTTTTCACATACAAGAAATACAATAATGGATAGAACATCATTTTACATGTGTTTATTAGTAAAGTATGGATAGGGAAGAAGCAAAAGGGAGAAAGAAAAGTTAGGGGACTGTATAGTGATAATAGTAGTGTTAGATATATATGTAAAGCGAAATTTGTAAATTTAATACGTAGAAGGGTTCAAAAGAATTTAATGAGCCAGAACCAGGGCAATCGGGAAGCCTTCCCTGACAAGCCCTTTCAGCATCCCTGAGGTGTTGCCCGACTGCCCATCTTCGGAGGCAGTCGGGGGAAGATTGTCACTGTACCCAGAAGCCTGTTTATCCCTGACTCAAGACAAATGGGTACAGTCCATCATTTCCGAAGGCTATTCTATCCCCTTTCTTAGATTCCAAATCAGTCAAAAATCCCTTCCAGATGTTCCACCCGCTCAAAGGGATCTAGCGGTTTTGGAGATTTCAAAACTGCTTGCAAAAGAGCAATTCAGCCAGTTCCAGCAGACCAGCAAGGATCCGAATCTACTCAAGGTTCTTTTAGTTCCAAAGAAAACAGGGGACTGGAGACCAGTTTTGGATCTCAGTATCTTGAACAGATCAGTCAAGAAAACAAGATTTCGGATGGTCACGCTGCAATCCATCCTTCCCCTTTTGGGCAAAGGAAACTGATGTGCTCTATAGACCTTCAGGATGCACTATCACATAAAATGAACAGACGCTCCAGAAGATTCCTCCGCTTCAGGCTGGGAACCAGTCATTTTCAGTTCAGGGCCCTGCCCTTTGGTCTCACCACTGCCCCGGTGTTTACCAAATGCATGGCAGTGGTAGCTTCTCACCTGAGACGACAAGGATTCCAGGTGTTTCCATATTTGGACGACTGGCTCCTCACAGCTCCCACCAAGCATCTCCTTCTGATGGCCAGGGATTACACTTTTCGCATTTGTCAAAAGCTGGGTATTTCAATAAATTGCGAAAAGTCTGTTTTGTCGCCTTGTCGTACTATTACCTACATAGGCGCAAATCTAGATACAGTAAACATGTCTGCGAGACTAACACATCAGAGAATAACAGACATTCACAAACTGGTATCACTCCTTTTCAACAACAACAGAATCAAAGCCAGGTTAGTTCTGAAAGTGTTGGGAATTATGGCAGCGGCCATACCTCTGCTTCCATTAGCCAGATTCCACATGCGGATCCTTCAATGGATGCTATTTACTCAATGGTCATACCAGCAACTTCCAATGTCTCACACCATTATGATCACGCAAGCGTGCAAGAATCATCTTATGTGGTGGATGTCTTCCCCTCAGCTCTTGTTGGGAAGACCCTTTGTTCCACCCCCTCCGGTTGCTACTCTGACAACGGATGCCTCCCTGATCGGGTGGAGGCAGCCTTATCAGGGCAGGACGGTCCAGGGCACATGGCAACCAAACGAATGCCACTTGCACATAAATGTTCTGGAGATGAGAGCAGTGCTTTTAGCGTTGCAAGCCCTTCAAGACTCTCTTCCCTTGGGAACGATTACGATTGCAATCCAGACAGACAATATGTCTGTAGTGTGGTACATCAACAAACAAAGCGGAACCAGGTCATACCCCCTGTGTCGAGAAGCACTCAGACTGTGGCAATGGGCGATTTCTTCTCAGCGGTTTCTGATAGCAACGCACATCCCCGGGAAGTCCAATCAAATTGCGGACAAGTTGAGCAGAGCTATCCTCATGCCTCACAGTGGTCTCTGAAAGACTCTGGAGTGAGAGAAATTTATCTCAAGTGGGGTCAGCCTTGCTGCGATCTTTTTGCTACTCCCCAAAACAGCAAGTGCAGAGAATTTTTCACTCTATTCCCTTTACCAGGCCAACCCAGCAGAGACGCTCTAGTCCAAGTTTGGCCCGGGGACTTCTGTATGCATTTCCTCCCTTCCCACTAATCTCTCAAGTGATACAGAAAGCTATCGCTCAGAAGGCCTCATTGATCCTCATTGCTCCTTACTGGCCTCGACAAGTGTGGTTCCCCTTTCTACATTGATTTCTTTTGGAGCGACCGTGGAATCTGGACCTAGTTCCAGATCTTTTGATCCATCAGTCGGGTCAGTTTCATCGCTCCCTCCCTCTCTGAACCTCACTGCTTGGTTCCTCCAGTTCCAACCTTAGCCAGGCTTCCTCAATTATCTCACTCTGTTAGAGATATTATGATAGCTTCCCATAAATCTTCCACTCGGAAGATTTATTTGAGTAAGTGGAAACGCTTCACATATTGGGCTCAAGGAAAGGACATAGATCCTTTCACTGCTTCCATCCAATTAGTCCTTGATTTTCTAGCTGAACTCTTCCATGCAGGTTCATCTCCTCTACACTTAAAGTTCAATTGGCAGCTATTTCTAACTTTCATGTGGGTATTTCTGAATCTGCCTTAATGTCCCACAAGCTTTGCAAAGCCTTTTTGAAAGGAGTTTTTCTTCTCAGACCTCCTATAAGAAATCCTCCTTCTCCTTGGGACCTAAATTTAGTTCTTGCTTCTTTGATTCTTCCCCCTTTCGAACCTGCAGTCTCCTGTTCTTTAAAATTATTATCATGGGAAACTCTTTTTCTGGTAGCTATTACATCAGCTAGAAGAGTTTCAGAGCTTCAAGCACTCAGCTGTCGTCCTCCTTATCTTTTGTTTCATAAGGACAGAGTATCCTACGAACTAACCCGTCCTTTTTGCCTAAGGTGGTCTCGACGTCAAATCTAAATCAAAGCATTGATCTACCTGTCTTTTTTCCAGAATACTCCAATAGGTCTGAACAAAAGTTACACTGCCTGGATGTTCACCGTCAATTGAGGTACTACTTAGACAGAACAAAACAATTCAGAAAATCTGATCAGCTGTTTGTCTCCTATGCGGAAAGCAGAAAGGGACTTTCAGTTTCAAAGGTATCATTATCCAGATGGCTAACATCTTTGATTTCCCTTGTATACGAAATTAGACACCAAAAGCTGCCTAATAAACCTAAGGCCCATTCCACCAGAGCTTTGGCTACTTCTTTAGCCTTCCAAGACAGACTGCCTATTGACACCATTTGTGCAGCGGCTACTTGGGCTACTCCTCACACTTTCATTTCTCATTATAAGTTGGATTTAGCTTCTAGGCATAGAGCTAACTTTGGTTCCACTGTTCTCAGGAGTCTGTTCGTTAGGCCACCCGGGACAAGGTGCTAGGGACGCGGTCCCATCCAGCAAGAATGAAGGCGAGATAGACAACTTAACATATAGAAGTTATGTTCTTACCATAACGTTCCATGTTAGTTGTCTTCTTCTCGCCTTCTTCTTGCGTCCCACCCTCCTTCCCCCTGGCCTGGACAGACCTAGAGGAGTTGTGATTGTGACCTCTCTTTCTACCACCTCTTTCTTAGACATATGCTATTGTGCATATTTCCTGGTTCAGGATGTAGGTCACCCTTCTTTCTTCCTGTTGTTAGAGGTGGACTCTGTTTACAGGTATATTGTTACTGTTATAAGCTGGGGTTAGCTTACAAACGAGATCTGAGGTAACTCTCGCCTAGCATTGTGGGATATAAGGGGAGCCTCGAGCCGGTGGAACCAACTCTCGAGCTTTTAGAGTGGCAGTCGAGCCGAGGTCGGCTCCGAACCCATCCAGCAAGAAGAAGGCGAGAAGAAGACAACTAACATGGAACGTTATGGTAAGAACATAACTTCTATTTTATAGCTTAAGCCAAGAGCATTAATCTAGACATTCAGACTTGTAAAAATAAGAGAAAATGTTTGTTCTACACATAATTTAATTAGTGTACTGCTGTGGTGGTGCTGCGGTAGCATTGTCGCCTCACAGTAAGACTTTGTTCTGTTCGATTCTCAGCTAGAGCGTCTTCTGTGTGGAGACATGCATGAATGGGCGTACCTTCGTTGAAGGTTGTGCATCAGGGCCGGCAACTCTGCACGTAAAAATCTACTGCCAATCATTAGCAGACCGGAGTTCTGCTGTGGCGACCCCTAACCAGGAAAAGCCGAAAGACGCAACATGTACATATCTCCCCCACCCCAGCAGCCCAAGATCACAGCATAGGCATAGTAAACTTGGGTTTATCAAGCCTTTCTACTGTAAAGTCTTTTTTTTCTTACAAATAAAAAAAAGTACTCATTTACTTTAAAATTATAACACTTATAACAGTCACTGAAGACTCCCCTACATTTAAAATACTCATGACTACACACCACTGTTTTACTGCATATAAGATGTAGTTTATATCATGAAATGTTTTATACAAATAGTAATATGAACAAACTTTGTTTAGCTCGCAGTTACTTTTCCTTCTTTTTTAGTGTCCTTGTACACATTAAGATAAAGTGGTGTATATGGTTTACAGTCCACTTATGAGTTCCATTCTTTCTCAACCACTTCTTCTTGCAAAAGCATATTTCGCAAATGTGATAAATACTTTTATAGGCTCCCATTTATTCACTAATTTCAGTGTTCCTGGTGGTCTTCCTTTTCATTTCCATCCCCCAACACCAAACTTTGGTTCAAGTCCAAGGTACTCCTGAGTCTTCAACTCTTTTGCTTTTTGCCTGCCTCTCAATCATTTTCTTTTGGAATATTCAAAAAATATTTCACTGGCAAAGTCTCTCTATGAGCTTTATTGTCAGAAGAATGAAGAACAGAGTTCCCCACTGTTTGGCTCACTTTTTTTGGATAAACTTTTTATTTCCTCCTTAGCCTGTTTTGCATCCAGAAATGTAGTTGACCCTCCAGGAAATCTTTTTCTGACAATATCTGGATATAGCAACTTGAATCTCACACCTGCCTCTCGACATTTCCTGTTTGCTGGGATAAATTTGCATCTCTTCTGTCTTGTATACAGCATTTTCCATAAACACTCTGTCTCCAGTTTTTAATACTTTTCCTGTCTTCCACAGTTTTGTCAGAGTCAACTCTCTCTTTGCTGCTATGATTTCATCTTTACTACAGGTCATGGCTTCTTTCTCAAAGCCATGTTTGGAGAATATACTCTGTGTGCCCCTTCATTTAACAAACCTTGTTGTGGAATACCAGTCCTGTTACTTATTTCTGTGTTTATAAAGTTTATTGCAGTATTTTTGGTACAGCAGAAAAATATGTTTTCTGTGCCTGCAATGTCTTCTGATTTTTGAAACAGCTCTTCTTGAGAAGTCTTCTACTCGGCCTGCCTTTTCTCCATTTCATCCTCTGATTTTTACAGTTTTGTAAGTTTATCTGAATAGCTGATTAAAGCTTCTTCTATTTTTTCCAGCCTTTTTTTATTTGAGTTGATATACTCCTTCACTGTTTAATTTATTTCAATCACCTCTGAGTATATTTTATTTATTTTTTCATCTATATTACTGCAAGCCATCTCTTGTACCAGAGTTGAAGCTTGAACTGCTTTTTGCTGAACAACTACAGGATTCTTCATAGAAAGTGTTTTCTCTTCATCTTTTCTGGTCAGTTTTCTTTCAGTTTCTCTAAATTTCTTGATTTGCTAGCATCGAGGCAGTATACTTAACTAGCCAGTAACTGAATATTACTCTCAAGATGACAGTATCGCTGTCTGTTATTTCTCAGTTTCATTTTTCACAGTAGGAGAGTTGAAATTTAGGTGTTGATCATTGGGCAGCCATCTTGGAACTCTTATGGTTGCTTAACCTTATCTCATTTTTCACAGAGACAGGATTGCTTTGAGAACTAATTCTTCCTTTATGCCTAAAGTGATATCCAAGTTTACTTTAAGCTGAATTATTTACTTTCTTGTTTTCTTTCGTTAATCTAAAAATGAGGGAGTGAGGATACTTCATACCCTGGATATCCAGAGATAACTCGGGAACTGTCTGCACAGATCTTTTAGGATGTCAGATCAATTGTTTCTTGTGAAGGTAAGAAGAATTGGGGACAACCTGTGTTAAAACAGACTATTTCCATTGTGTTTCACAGGCTATTACTTTTTGATAGTTCCACCACAACAAAATTATTCTAGGCAGGGTTTTTGCCTTAGCTTCATGAATGGCTTTTTGGAAAGTGCTTGAGTCTAGTGGTATTGTAGAAGTAGCAGTGTTGTCCTTCGTGCATATGTTTACAAAGCACAATAACCTAGATTCCTTTTCTGGGTCTAGGACAGGCTTTGGTAGAACCATTCTCCAGGGTCTCCTGGACCCCTCCCCTTCCACCTCCCAGTTCTAAGCTAAATGATCTATCCATATACCTTGGACTACTGTAGCAATTATCAATATGAAGAACATAGTATGGTTGTTTTAAATAAATTCACCGTAACAGAAGATGTTTGAATGATCATTACTGCAGAGAGCTCGTGCTAATGGTTTGGGTATATGGAAGGTGCCCTCAAGTTTTGGAAGCTAGCCTGCTGTAATATCTTATGCAGGATATAACCAGTATAGCTTAGGCTAATGCAGCAATGATCATTCAGACCTCTACTGTTATGGTAAATAGACTTGCACAACTGTACTTTTGCATGAATAATGGCCAGCAGGTCAACTGCACTTTTATTGAGAAGAGTTGCAAATGAAAATGTATTTATTTGTTTTATTAATTTGACATTTGTTTACTGGGAAAGTACGGCTGGGTAGGTGCTCATTTTCACTGGAGGCCTGGGGAAAAAGCTGCAGAGACAATTGGCATATTACATTTGTTTAATACAGAGCAACAATGTATGTTTTCACATACAAGAAATACAATAATGGATAGAACATCATTTTTACATGTGTTTATTAGTAAAGTATGGATAGGGAAGAAGCAAAAGGGAGAAAGAAAAGTTAGGGGACTGTATAGTGATAATAGTAGTGTTAGATATATATGTAAAAGAGGCAAGAAATTATCAATCGTATAAAATCTAATAGCAAGATGGAGGATAATGCTGTTGGTTACAAATTAAGGAGCCATTTGATTAATCTGGTGTAGAATGAGAGCAGAGCCATACATTTTTTAGATAAGTGTGTTTGAAGGATTTGAAGGGTGTGTCTGTCTTTATAGATGTGAACAATATTGTTACATATTTTTAACTATGAAGTGGGAATACTGTGCTGATTTAGTTGGCTTGTGAACAGTGAGTTTAACTTTGTTACTTGATTGCAGTACCCATTTAGGGGAGTGTTTTTGTAGTATAGAATTTAAGGCTCACCAGGTGGCTGGGTAACGAATGATTTTATATGGTGATTAGCTGAATATATGTTAGATAGTTGGGTAGTTCAGCCCAGTTAACTGTTTTCATTGAGGTGCAGTGGTGGGTACGGCAGTCACAATTTGATGCATATCTGGCTAATTTATTGTAACATTGCTCAAAGTTTTTGAATGTCAGATTTGAAGATTAGTGAAGATGGGGCCTCCATAATGAAGAGAAGGCAGAAAATAACTATTTGCAAGGGTGTATCTGGATGTGGAGGTGAGGAACTTTCTAGCTCTGTAGAGTAAGCCTAGTTTTTGGTGTTTTTTTATGGCATTTTGTATGTGTAAATCAAATTTTAAAGTTGTTGTCAGTGGTCATGTATTGGTTACCAATTATATAGTGGTATTATTTAGGGAGTATATTTTAAAGTTGCGTTTTTAATGAGACCGAGATTTAGGACAGAAAAGTAAAAGTTTAGTTTTCTTTGGGTTAAGCAGGAGATGGGAGTTTTGTAACCATTTTTCAGTGGCAGTCAGGGATTCTTGTGTAATTTGGTTGAGGTGCACATCATTGTTGGAAGTAAGTGTTGTCACCAGCATACTGTATGAGAGTAGCATGTTGTATACAAGTGTGAAGAGAATTTGTAAGGATATTAACGAGGAGAGGACCAAGGACTGATCCTTGTGGGATGCCAGTGTTGACAGGGAGAAAAGGTGAGACCACTGATTGCCACATTTTATTGATTGGCATCTATCAGTGAGATAACTCTTGAACCAGTGTAGGGTGTTTGGTGTTAGAACTAAGGCTGACATTTGCTCTATTAGTTTACTATGGCTGACCATATCAAAGGCCTTTGATAGGTCAAGGAATATGGCAGAGACAAGTTGACTGCTATCTCTGCGTTTGTTCACTGCATCTGTGAAAGATATAGAAACTGTATTTTTGCTATGGGAGAGTACCATGCTGAGTTTGAGTTATAAGTTTTTCTTGGTTGAGGTATTGTAGTTGTTTGTAAATGCATTTTTCTAAGATTATATAGAGAGGTGGGCAAGAATAACTGTTGGTCTGAAATTACTGATGTCTGTAGAAGTACTGCCTGTATGGAAGGGAATGATATGATTTTTCCAGGTTTGGGGAGCATAGTTTTCCTGTATGGCTCTATTTATGAGTATGGATAAGGGTTTAACATGTGTTACTTGCTGTTATTTTAAGGAATTCACTGGATAAATTATCTACAGAGGCAGAACAGATTTTTTGTTTCCTTAAGAGATTTTTTTTCATATGGGCTGTAGCTACTGGTTGAAGTACTATGACTAAATTGTTTTATAATAGATGCTATGCTGTCTACAAAGTAGGTATTAAATTGTGTAGCAGTGTCCAGAGGTTTGCTATTTGGACATGGATTAGGATTATATTTCTGCCCTGGTCGCAGTATTTTCTTGATAGTTGACCAGATTTTCTTGGGATTGGCTTTGCAATTATTTTGGGGTTCTCTATAGTATTTTTTTTCTGTCAGAGACTGTCTTTTGGCCTGATTTTGAAGACTTTTGTGTTGTTCAAGGTTTTGTTTGTCTGCCAGTTTTTCCAAGATTTGTCTCTAGTTTGCATTAGTCATCTTGTAATGTAAGTTTCCCAGGGTGCATCCTCAGTACTGTAATTATCCATTTGCTGAGCTCTGTACATTGTATTGTTTGTTTTTATACCTTTATTTAAATCTGGCTTTATCATTGAAAATACTGTGTATCGTGATGCTGTGGAAACTGTAAAACTGTTCTGACAAAATGTAAAAAAATGTTGTACTGTCTGTCCTATATCTTTGTGCACACTCAAAATCTCTTATTTTCATTTTTATTTCTGGGGGTGCCGTTTTGTTTAACATGTTAAGAAGTATTGAGTTAAATTTCTCAACAGTGTCATTTAGTGGGATATTTCTTAGTATATTCCAGTTTATTGAGGAGAGTATATTGTTGAATGTCTGAGGGTTAAAATATGTTGTGTTATGATTAGTTTTTACAGTTTGCTGCTTTATAGTATTTTGTGTGTGACGTTTGGTAAGTACAGAAAGATGGTCACTGAGCTGATTTGATAGGGTGCCATATGAGGTAAATTTAGTGGGATCAGATGCTAAGATCCCATCTAGTATGGAATTTGAGTTTTCGCTAAAGTATGTTGGAGTTTATATCAATTGTTTGTATCCAAAAAGATTTATGCTAAGTTCACGGGAGGTAGATATAAGGTCAAGCCAATTAATATTAACATCTCTCCTAGTATGACTGTTTCACGAGGGATGAAAATTGAGGTCCAGTGTAGAATGTCTTCCAATACATTGATATTATTGCTGGGAGAATATATAGAGTTGTTGTTGTCTTTCGGCTTTTCCCGGTTAGGGGTCACCACAGCGGAACTCTGGTCCGCTAATGATTGGCAGTAGATTTTCACGGTGCCGAGTTGCCAGCTCGACGCCCAACCTTCAATGCAGGCACGCCCATTCACGCATGTCTTTCGGAACGCCACTTGACCCGCGAGGAGGACATGTAGACTCCACACAGAAGGCACTCTCCATACACTAGCTGAGAATTGAATGGGAGAACCTCTTGCTGTGAGAATATATAGGATAATGATTCAGATTTGTTTGTGCCTGTTTAGTTTGAAGAAAGTGATAAGAAGTTCTGTGTTATTGAATTGTGGTATGGGGACGTTTTAAGGGATTAGGTTGAGACAATTTGTGTATATTATTGCTACAACACTGCCTTTCCTTTTAGTTTGGTCATTCCTAATCATGCTATAGTTTAGTGGTAATATTTCGGTTTGCTAATATTTTTTGTAGCCATGTTTCTGATATGTATACGAACAGTAAACGGCTGCAGGTGAACCAAGGTGCAAAAAGAAAGAGCACTAAAACGAATAAAGCTCTGATGAAGCAACGTGAGGTTGTGAAAGCGCTTACTACTTTTTATTTTATTTTTTAGTTTGTTGAATAAATAATATTACAGCAAATAATATAGTGTTTCACCCAGGTGCTTTATTCGTTTTAGTGCATGTTTCTGATATGGCTAGGATACCAGGTTTTTGAACAGCTATCCAAGCATGGACTTCTGTGATTTTATTGCAAATACTTAGCATTTAGAGTAATGAAAGCTAGTTGACTACTTGTTGTTGATGGATAAGATGCTGTTTGATTTTGCTCGGTACTACTGAATTTTTCTTTTTGAGATGAGTTTTGGAATAAAACACAGTAATAGTGGAGAAAAGCATGAACACTTATGCCCAGAGCCTTCTTTGGTGAAATAAAAAATTACTGTCAAGAGCTGCAACAGTTGATGTTCTTCGTGTTTCACTGTTGCAGTCATCGCATTTGGGTTATCTGCCTGCAGGTAGCCCTCAGATGGCCTCTGAATACCAGAGTCTTGGGATTTCTGCGTCAGATGCTGTCGCTTCTTCCATGACATCAGGTCATCAGTTGTATAAAACATGCAGCCGATGCCATTACATCAGCAGTCCGCAAGTGTCGGTCGGCCGACTCCTGAAATTTTCATTTTTCGAGTTTCAGACCTGAAGTCTTCTAAAAGATAAGTACCTCGTTGAGGATCCTTTTTTCTTGCTCTAACCGATGTCAGAAAAAATTAATAATTGTCTTGCCTGTGGAAAGCAAATACCTCACAGAGATTTTCATTCTTACTGAGTCACCTGTTTAGGCCCAGACCACGACATCTCTCACTGTTGGTTTTGGGCCTTGTTCAACTCCCGAACTATTCGTCGTCGGGCTATTTTTGTAGCTAAATTCTTTCGCTGTCGATCTCCATACTCCGAAATGACTTCTGTAAGATAACCGACTACCGGTCTTCCGAAAAAACAAAAGGATAAAGACAGAGACAGACCGCATAGGTCCAAGGCTGCTGACGACATTAATGTTAAGCTAGTCACCAGTCCGCTGGTACTCAGTGAGGCGATTTCGCAGCCCCTGATACCCACTTCTACAGATTCGCAGCCCTCTACTGAGACCCACTTCTACAGATTCGCAGCCCTCTACTGAGACCCATTCGGAGTCCGGTATGCTGCGCGATGCTTCTTCGATTATGGAACCTGCGGATGTCCCTACCTTGGATGGGTTCGGAGCCGCTGTGCAGACACCGACTTCTGAGGGTGTTTTCAGGCCTTCCGATTTTCATATTAAACAGACAGACTTCCTTTCAAACCAGAAATGCCGAATTCCTCAGGCCTAATGTTTGCACTTCGCCTAGGAAACCGACAACCAAAGTGCATTCTAAGGCCCACATGCCACAAAAACAAATGATTAGAATGACTTGAGGACCTAATTACTTTAATTAGGGGAAGTCAGCCTTCCCCTCAGAAAGACCCAGAACTGATTTTTCTTCTGATTCTTCTGATCAGGAATCTGATTACTCTGATCCTTCTGATTTCCAGGACATACCCTTATCTACCTATGAGGATTCTGTTGCAGAGGATTCCATTCCCTCTGCTTCCCCTCCAAAAAGATTTTTCCTTTGGTGAAACCCTGCACACCCTTAGAGAACATTTCCGCTGGGAGAGCCAGGACTACTCCCAAACCAAAAAGAGACTCAGGGAATTTTTAAGCATGCCTCCGCACAGGCCTCTAGCTATCCCTCATGCTCTGGAAATTGTTCTTCCTGGAATTCAGCCTTACCCCTGATACCTTGCCTTCAGCTCTCAGGAAACCTGACAGGTACTGTAGAGTGCCTGACTCTCTCAAATTCCTTTTTAGGAATCCTACTGTGGATCTACAGACCATTTCCCAGGGACCTAAAGGCATTAAGGCTACAACTACCAAAAATCCTACCCCTTCGGACAGGTATTCCAGGGCATTAGACAGATGGGGAAAAAAGGTATACACCTCTGCTACGCTTGCCATTAGGGCTTTAAATTGCCAGTTTCATAGCATCAGCAGCATATTATGGAGCTAATTTAAACAAAAAATGTTGTTGATTCCTGATTGTGCAGAACACAAAGATTTACAAGTTGGTAAACATACTTTCCAATGTGGATTTGATGCTTTAGAAGCATCTTGCAGGGCTGCTGTCACTGGGTCTGTTCTTAGAAGACGTGCTTGGCTTAAGGAACAGAACTTGCCAGATCATGTCAAAGCAAAATTACTGGATGCGCCATTAAATCAAGAGCATCTATTTGGTAATAAAGCAGAAGAAGTCCTCAAAAGAATGGAGGAGAAAGCTAAATCTATGCAAACTGTTATACAGCCACCTAGATTCAGTAGGCATTGGCCTTCAAAAAACTGGTCTTTTCCAGTCCCTTCCAGGCCTTCTCAATCCAAATCCAGGGGCAGCAGACCACCAAGACTTCAGTCTCATGTTATGCACAGATCTAAGCAATGCAGTGCTCCCATGTCCAAAACAGGGAGTAGTAAGCCTCCATCCTATGGTAAAATTGCACAATGACTTATCCTTAACTCTTCCAAGCCTTGCCCAAGTACTTTCACCTTTGGGAGGGAAACTTGCACTGCATGCCAAAAACTGGCAATATGTTACCCAAGACAAATAGGTCTTAAACATTGTTTCCCATGGATACAGATTCCAGTTCCACTCACTTCCATCCGTAAGCAGATGGACAGACCTTCCCCCAAACCAGTGGGCAGAGGCCCAAAAGCAAGTACTTTCTCTTCTCAGTATCAAGGCTATTCACCATGTCCCAGCAGAACAAAGGGGACAAGGTTTTTACTCCAGACTGTTTCTGGTCCCCAGAAAAGAAAACTCTTGGCATCCTATCCTGGATCTGTCTATTCTCAACACCTTTTTGGTGGTTTCAAAATTCAAAATGCTAACTCTCCAACAGCTGCTTCCTATGCTAGCCAAGGACTCCTGGCTAGCAACCCTAGATTTAAAAAAAGCTTATCTGCACATCCCCATAAGGGAATCTTGCAGGAAATACCTACGCTTCAGAGCAGGCTCTATGCACTATCAGTTCTCTGCACTTCCCTTTGGCTTATGTACTGTGCCCAGGGTATTCACAAAGTGCCTATCTCCAGGTATTGCATATTGCAGGCAGAGAGGAATTCAAATTTACCCATACTTGGATGATTGCCTGATTCAGGCGGACAGTCAGGAATCGCTACTTCAGCACCTGGCATTTGTAAAGAGACTTCTAACTTCACTTGGGTACACCATCAACGGAAAGAAATCACAACTGGTACCCAGCCAACAGATTTGTATTCCTGGGAGCAAGCTTGAACACAACTTCCCAGATGGCATTCCTCACTCCAGAGAAACAAATTTATTTGACAAACTATTTCAATCTACTGGTCACCAAAACCCAGCTATCTGCAAGAAAAATACTGCAAGCCCAAGGGTTCATGGCCTCTTGCATTCTACTAATTCCATATGCAAGACTGCATATGAGGAATCTTAAATGGTACCTAAAAAGTCTCTGGTGTCAACATTCTCAGGACCTGGAAACAATGATTCCTTTCATTCCTTGCCTAAGGACAGTTTCTTTGGTGGGCAGAGGCCTGCAACCACAACAAGGGACTCCCTTTCATTCTACCCCCTACCGCCCAAACCCTAACAGATGCATCAGACTATGCATGGGGGGACTCGCATGGTAGGGCAGTGCATTCAGGGCAAAGGGAGCCCAAATCAAATGCACCTGTATATCAATCAAAAAGAAATGTTAGCTGTACAGAATGCTCTGACAGCCTTCAAAGGCCTTATTCTTCCAGGACAACTATTGGTAAAGACAGACAACACCACAGTTATGTGGTACATAAACAAGCAGGGGGAACCCATTCCTACCCACGGCTCTGTGGAGCACAGCCTTGAGCAACCAAGTGCACTTACAAGCTCAATTCCTGCCAGGCAAACTAAATTCACTGGCTGGCAACTTGAGCAGAAATCTCATGGACCCACACGAGTGGAAACTGGAACCCAAAATATTCAAGCTTTTGAGGTACAGGTGGGGGACACCAGAGGTGGACCTTTTTTCTTTCCCTCAGAACTATCAATTGAGCAAATATTGCACCAGAACTCCCCACAGCCAAGCTTGGAAAGTGGATGCCCTGTCCTTCACCTGGGAAAGCCTCTCAGTCTGTGCCTTTCCCCCTCTGCCACTCCTCTCGAAGGTTCTACTAAAAATCAAACAGGACAAGCCACGGGCAATCCTGATTGTGCCAGACTGGTCACGCCAGCACTGGTACCCTCTTTTGCGCAGTATGACAGTGCTACAACCATGGCACCTGCCTAGACTCCTTCCCTGCTGTCCCACCTGGCGGGCCAGATTCTGCATCCTTGGGTACAGACACTGAACCTTGCAGGCTGGCTAATCCCCTGAATTCAACACCAGCAACCTTCAGTAAGCAGGTGCTGGATGTCATTCTTGAGGCAAGGAGGCCAAGTACTAGAAAATCCTATTCGGAAAAATGGAAAATATACTGTTCCTGGAGCCAGTCTCAGTGAATGGGCATAAAAGTGCCCAGCTTACCTCGTATACTAGATTACTTAACAGAAATGCTCCACAAAGGCCTAACCTTCTCTTCAATTAAGATTAATGCCTCTGCCATCTCAGCTCATTATAATACTGAGCCCACCTCTCTTCTCTCGTCCTCTGGTAAAACAGTTACTGAGAGGAGCCAAAAATTTAAGACCCCCCCAGGAGAGCTCCCACTCCAGCCTGGGACCTTAACTTTGTATTAGAAAAGCTCACACTTCCGCCCTTTGAACCTGCGGCCACAGCAGAGTTAAAATTCCTCTCATGGAAAACAGCTTTACTTCTAGCCATCACTTCAGCAAGAAGAGTGTCTGAATTGCAGGCCCTTATGGCAGTGGAACCCTTCATTATCTTCCATGCAGACAGGGTTTCCCTCAGGACTAACCCATCTTTTATGCCCAAGATGGTGTCTAGTGTGGCTTTAAACCAGTCCATTCATTTGCCAACCTTTTTTCCTAATCCTCAGAATAAAGGGGAAAGGCTCCTGCATTTCCTGGATGTGCACAGGCAGCTGAGGTTCTATCTGGACAGGACTATGTCTCTCAGAAAATCTGACCAGCTGCTAGTCAGCTTTGCTGCAAGGGCAGAGGGCAAACCATTTCTAAATGGATAGCACACCGCATCCATTTCTGCTACAAGCACCATGGGAAACCTACCCCACAGGGGATCAGAATGCATTCCACTAGGTTACATCTACCTCTACAGCATTTCTCAGGGGAGTCCCTACCAGGGACATCCTGGAAGCTACAACCTGGAGCTCTGTGCACACTTTCACCAAGCAGTACCACTTACCTGTATTTTCTAAATCCAGAGCTGGATTTGCCACAGCACTCTTACAGGGCCTGATTGCCAGCCCTAATGCTTCATAACTACCTCCACCCTTCCTTAGCTTTGGGAATCAACCCAAATGTGATGACTACAACAGTGAAACACGAATAACATAATACAGTTGTGTACACTTACCATAAATGTAGATGTTCGAGTGTATTCACTGTTGCAATCCTGGTTACCCTCCCTCAATCCACCTGACTTCTCTTGACTTCTATCCTGTCTTTTTTTTGTCTGACATATCTTATATCATTGGTATTTGCTTTTTGCTGGGGGTATTACATACCATGTAATTGCTTCCTATTTTGGGGGGACCTGACATCTGGGGCAAGAAAAACTGATGTAATGGCGTCGGCTACATGTTTTATACAACCGACGACCTGACGTCATGGAAGAAGCGACAGCATCCAATGCAGAAATCCCAAGACTCTGGTAATCAGGCCGGCTGTGGGCTACCTTCAGGCAGATAACCCAAGTGTGATAATTGCAACAGTGAATACACTCTAACATCTACATTTATGGCAAGTGTACACAACTGAACTTTTCAAAATCTCAAAATTATCTGCTGTTGAGGTGAATTTTGCACACAAAAAGTATGCAACATACTATTAAGCTGTGCAATTGCTGTGGTCCTCTAAAGGTATAGGGTCATGGAAATGTCTTATTGTGCACTTTTGTAAAGTGAGTATTTAAGTGCTCCATGATACAGTATTCGGTTAGAAAGACTACTGTATCATTTAAGCAATTATATCACAGGATTTGTCCTTTCTGTCTCGGTCTTTTGTAGATAGTGGGAAACTCAGCTGTGAAGTAAACTGCAGTTCTGAATTTAGAATGGGGAGCATGCTCTGTTGTGATGACATGCAAAGTGAAGTTATGCTGTACTCGTACTTGTATTTTTAAATGTGTGTATTATTGTGTTACTTCATCATTGATTGTATTCTTTCTTTCTTACATTTGAAATTGTATTTTTTTTATCCCCCCCCTGGAGATTTTGTCTTGGACTCTACTAAAAAGGGGGCTTAATCAGACTATCCCAGTAAGAACATCACAATTAATAAGTTTAATCAGATATGGAGATACTAGAATGGTGGTGTATGTGGGAGTTGTGTTGGCAAACACAAGGGTTAAAGTGTTCCTTTTTTAGTGGGCTGGTTTACTGTTTGTTCCAGGGAATTATCCTTTATTAATTTTGAGAATCACTAAGCATAATCATCTTTGGTATAGGTGCACCAGTTTATCAGCGGATAGTTAGAATCATCCATCATAAAATTATTTTTCATTATGGATAGTTTTGTGAGTACATTTAGGAATCTGTTGCGAGTGTCTAATAGTAGGCAATTAACTGCTAACTTGTTTTGTACACATTAGTGTTCGCTAAGTTTGGTTTGTGGGTCTTTAGAAATCTGCCTGGAGGTGATTCTGTTTCTGACAAATATATAAACTCCACAGCAGTTTCCCTCAGGACTTGGTGCATGGTAGCATTAAACTCAGATAAGGATGGTTTGCTGTCTTTACAATGAAACAGAAGTTTTGAGTTACAGCACAGAGTTGCAGTAAAGCCTCAAAATTGAATGATTTCTTGAAAGTTCTGAAATTTGTAAAAGCAAACTTGGTGTGATCATATTTTGAATTTGCTGTACTGTTATCTGCTATGATAGGATATCCATTTGAGGGACTTTGCCTTGTGGGGGCAGCAAGGGTTTTGTCCAGTAAACAAAACCTATGGAACAGGAGGCACAGGTCACCCCTTGTGAAGCAGGTTGGTATGTTTACCATCTTGTCCCATGCTGACACATACTGGGCCTCTTAGAATGACACCAACTACTTAGTCGATTATCATTTCTTTGTATGTGATCATCATTCTGGGTGAAGGGTAGTATTCCACTCAGGACCAGACTCTTAGCTTCATTTTACACTTCCACAGAGAGATTCAGCATGTTTCTGTGGATGTTTTAGGGAAGAGCACCACAAGTCATTCACAGCCACATGGGTTACCACTAGGTCATAGTCACATTTGCCCAATGTGAGGAACTGAAGAGCCATTGTAACAACATGGATCCCAGTGCAGGAGAGGCAAATTGACTGTCGTCCTGTCTTGGCCAGCATGGAGTCTGTGTGCCTGGCTGTGGACTCATCATTGGTTCACAGTCTGTATCCAGGTGGCTCTTTAATATGTGTGAAGGTGAGGATGATAATACTAGACTTCTGCTGAGACTTTTTATACCTGGTTCTAAGATGCTTGGGAAGTGATTTTTTGAGAATATCGGCATACGTTTTTTATGTGTTGATACAGAAGTGTGGATCATGATGTGTGCTGCTTGCAGACCATCTCTTTAAGTAGAAGGTGGCTTCCATGTTGTGTAGGTAATACAGTCTGGTGAGAGTATATATGCCTATTAATAGTTCATTGGCTGTAAACATTAGGCAGTTCTTAAATTGCTTAAGGATCCCAAGTGCAATGAAGCTGATAACAGGAGGGGTAGGGCTGTCTTGTTGGCCAGTAGGTTACGGTATTAAGTACCACCAAATATATTGTTAGTAGCTTAGTCAATGGGTGCAAGGAATCTCGAGTGCAAGAGTTACAGTAATCAAACCAATAACACTAGCAACTGTTGTAGCAGATACACTGCATGTTTATTGTTTGTAGGTAAGTACTAAGCAGTCAGTCACTAGGCTGTAGCAAACCTTGCCAAAAAAAAAAAAAATTCAAAAGTTCCCTCTGGCCTCGAGGAGGGCAAGACAGGGTAGACTGTGAAAAATTTGAGACTGCCTATCCAATTATGTAGGCTTACCTTGAAGGTGGCAAGGGTGTTACTCTGTTTAGCACGTAATGGAAGTTTCTTCCAGAGGTGAGGGGTATTTTGAGATACGATCTTTCACACAGACATGTCTTACTTGTTGATGAAGGCTTAGTTTGTTCTGTGAAGTAATAAAAGGTCAGAGAGAGGTTGGATCTTCCATGGCTCAAAGTGATAGACACAGGTCTCCATGTAGGAGTCTGTAAGAGACTGAGAAAAAAGACAGGGTACTCAGTTTGTTCTGATAACTCATTTTTTAGGCCACTGATCTTTAGTTATGAATTTCCGAGGCCTGTCAAATTGAGTGATATCTTTAGCTAAACACATGCCAAAAGGTGCATTGCATTCAGTAATGGGTCTGATGAGATATGAGTAAAGGGGAATTAAGATATGAGTAAAGGGGAATTAAGACTTTTTTGGATTTAGTAGATGTACCTTTAGAAATTAGATAAGCCAGATAGTAGGCTTTCTGAACTACTGCAGAGACATAATGGTCAAATGATAAGGGATCTAGGCACTCTTGTGGATAATTCCTTATGACCGTGTTTGATTTAGAGGGGTATGTCACCTATGTGGTATGTAAAAACATTTTGGTTATCGTAATGCACTATGCTATATATTTTCATATTTAATTTGAGCCTGTTGTTCTTGCACCAGTTGTGTACATTGTTGGAGCAACTGAATCCGTGAAAGACTGAATAACAACATTCAGTTTAGAATTGTTTGGGCAAACTTTAATAACCGTATGTCTGGAGGTCTGTGAAACGGATACCAGATACGACTGGATCCAATACTGAGCCCTGTGGTACACACCACTGGTAACTTGTACTTTCAGAAGTGGCACCCGCGTCTCTAACCAAATGGGTTCTGTCAGATGACCAGTTAGCTAATCATAGCACAGCATTAGGATTTATATTCAGATTTACAGGTCTGTTAGTAATACCTGCATGAGGAATAGTATTAAAGAACATGGCCTGGGTACAAATCAATTATTGTGGTTAAAGAGGCAGAACTTTCCTTGTTGAATTGCTAAGGGACCATGCTGAAGAGATGTCCAGTGTCCAGGTTAATGAGGTCTGAGGTAGTACACTGTATAGCTTTATATATGAGGCTTTTGACACTTGTAGGTATATAGGTACTAGGATCCATGGTTGGGTCACCCTTGTGCAGTGGTATTATGTCTGTTTTCCAGTCTTTGGGAATGTAACTTGTAGAGAGGCTTAAATTAAAGAGGTTAAGTAGGAGTTCAGATAGGTCATATTTGGCATTAATAATCCGCCAACCTGGTATATTATCAGGACTGATGGATGAGATGTTCTTAGCTTTTGCGAGTGTTGTCAGAACTTGTCCGATTAAAGGGGATAGCTGGGATTGTGGAATACCTACAACTCTAGAGTAAAATTTGCATTAAGTTTGTCTGATAAGATATTAGCTATTTCCTTTGGGTCAGAGTTGACAGTGTTATTGTGTACTAGCTCTGAACATTATCTGGTACTAGTTCTTAAAAAATAACTACAAATCTTTCTTCAACTATGTCAGTAAGATATGTTAGTGGCTATTTTGATTTCATACTCGGTTTTGAGCTTCCTAAAGGTTCCATTAAACAGAGTGCTCTTAAAGTAGGTAGAAATGAGACCTCTTTTAAGCATTAAGCAATTACTTTCTCTTGTTGTACACCTTATTTACATGGGAATTTCACCATTGGAGTTGCTTTTAAATTTCTCATATTTGATGCAAAAGCCCTTTTTAGCTCTTGGAAAATAACTACTTTTAGCAGACTTTTTCTATATTTGCATACATTTTAGATGTAAATGTCAACATTGCTGTCATTATGCAATACTTAAACTGTCTGACGGACAACATGGATTTCTTTTATCATGTTTTTGAACATACTCAAGTAGTTAAACTATGAAAAACAGTAAGCAAGTAAATGTACGACTGCACAAAAGCAGCACTAAACAAGCACAAAAATAAATGAATGGTCGTAAGACGTATGGCTTTACACTCATAATATAACAATGTAACAAAGTTCATAATATATGCGCTGTTTATCAGTTGGTATGTATCAATGTTATATGTTTTTATATATATGCTCTATATTCATGTATTTTTAGAGTTCGGATTGTATTTGTAGTTAAAGTGAATTGGGTTGCTATATTTTTCTGTAAGCTAGTACCTATGTTCATTTTATGACATCAGGGACATGCGCAAAATGTACGAGGGGATGGGGATTTGAAAACTAAATGAAAGGTGTAGCAGTTTAACTTAATTGTGAGTTGGGAAGTGGTAAAAGTGAGTATATAAAATGTTTTGCTTTAATATAATGTGATACATGGTCTGAGGAAGCCATCGGGATGGTGGTGAAAGCGCTTACCTTATTATATTAGCAATTCATTTTATGAGTGTAAAGCTGTACGTCTTATGACTATTCTTTTATTTTTGTGCTTGTTTATTGATACTCAAGTAGTTGTCAATAAATGAAGTTTTTCTAATGTTTTGGCCAAAACACACTGGTTTGCAATTGGATGGTAGTCTGGGACGGTTAAGGGTACTATTATCAGTGCAAATGTAAAGCTTTGGAATGTTATGTGTGTTGCAAGTGATTATAAATTTACAGTAAACTCAGTTAACCGGCATCCATGGGGATTGGTAGATGCCGGATAACTGTATTTCTTCGATTTTTGTGCCGGTTGCTTGAGCTCCGGTTAACTGAGTGTTTACTGTAGGCTAATGGTTTCGAGAGTATTGTAGCACTAATATTCACTATTTTAAGTTTTAAATAGTGTTAATGGGGGTTGTATTTGTAGTTTGATAATTTATGTTTCAGTTTATTTGGAGGGCACAGTTTTTAATGAAAAGGGGATGGTAATGACTAGGAGAGAGAGTATTGTTCATTGTGAAGACACTTCCTGGTTTGGTGGGAGGTAATGATATGCAAGCAATGATTGTGTTGATCATATCAGCATAAGGGCTTCAGGTAGAACATTAGTTTTGAAAAGAGCTTTTTTGTACTGCCAGATTTTAAAGTAGCCCAGAATTTTTGGAGTATGGCAAGGTAGGCAGTTTGCAGAATATGAAAGTGAAGGGCTTTGCCAATTTTGCATTCTTGCAGTGTTTTCGTTATTGGTAAAGGTTAAACTATCTTTCTGTGCCTTATCTGTATGTTTCATTACTGCTGTAAAAGTGGAAGTAATCCTGGGTGTGTGACCACTGTTCACTTTTCTTGTTGCATGTATGAGAAATTTGTGTGGATACTAGTGAGAATGTTCTAGAAGGAAGATAAGGTGACAGTAGAATCTGTGTATTTGTAGATATTTGACCAGTTAACTGTTTTTAAAGCCAGCTTAACTGTTTTTAAAGCCAATTAAGAGAGAATAAGGCAGTAGTCACTGAGGTCATGTTGCATAAGTGACGAGCAGGGCAGGAATGACAGCAGTATGTATGAGACATTAGTTACAACAGTAACCTCAATGTGCAACTCTGTCATGATTTTTAAGTATGAGTAACACATGGCACTAAGGTTACAGTCTGAGTTCAATTTCAATAACTTGCATCTTTGTAGGGTCCTGTGCCCCACTGCTGCAGAGAGCATATCTTTGAAAAGCTCACCAAATGAAACAGAGGCACACAGCAATTTAAACAGGATGCAAAAGTCAAACAGATAGTCATTAACTTACTAGTGTCTTAGGAACTGATAATTTACCAAGACACAGCTCAATTACTTTCTCTCACAAAGCAAACACAGTTAACACAGTTAAACAATTAGCAACAGTAGCATTTGGCTATTTAAAATAAACTAGTGAGATTTTCCACTTCCTTGGTTGTAGATAGATTTGAAAGTTAGATGATATCTAGTCAGTGGAACACACAGCAGGAGAAAATGAGAGGCATGCAAGTCTCAGTAATTTAAAGAGCAAGGAAAAGCCGAACAACCAGTCAGTAACCTATCACTAGTATCTTTGCAGTGGAATGCTTGCTGCTGTTTGTACACCTCAAAGGAGAGGCTTTCTGCAATCCAAATTGGATATCTGACTTGTTAGCAAGCTTTTTAGTTCCCCAGGCTTTCTGCAGAACCCACTGCTGACTTTTAAAATAGTGACATTTGTGAAAAATGTGGTTCTGGCTTCCTTTGTTAGGATCCAAACACCCCACCATATGTGCCTGGTTTGTAACGTTTAGTTTATGCAGCTGTTAGGAATATGCTTCAAGTTCTGTTCCAGAAAATCCACTGTGTTAATTCTATCCACTTTCAGAGGCTGGTCTCAACTGGGTAGTTTCTCTTTTTGACATACTCACCATTCCATTGACTTTCATTATTGAAGGTCAACTTCTCTCAGTAGTTGCACCTCTTTGTCTTGGCTCATCAAGGACTCCTTTACCTTAACTGTTTTTTTCTCCCTTAAGCCAATTATTTTCAGTCTGAACAGCCTTCATATCTTTCTACGTGCTGTTTAAAACTTCACAGAGGGTCACCTACTTCATTTTCCATGCAGCCTGCCCAAAATCTGTACATTTGCTCATGTCTACTGTCTCCTTTTTCTCTCAAAGCACAGCTGCTACATGCACAGCTTTTCCACTACTACTTTCTTATTCTTCTTTTTGTTGATTTTCTTGTTTAGTCTAGCAGTTGGCAGTGAGCTGTACTCCTTGTGGTATAGGCATTCATTCCCTTAGCCCTCATTTGAATACTTAGCCAGACATTGCTTGGGGGCAGCTGGGAATTTGGGCAAGGTACCTTAATGGTCCCCTGGACTGTATGCTTAGTAACCACCTAGGAACATATGCAGGGAATATTTATATTCCTTCTTTATAGCCTTCACCTTATCTGGAGCTACAGCCATTTGATCATATGTCCATCTTCGTGTAGACCCACTAGCACCCAGAAGGACAGACTTTAGTCTTTTTTGCAGGAACTATAGGAAGAAGGGTAGATGAGGAGTGTTCAGTGCTGCAGACAAGTTGGCAGGATACAGAAGGAAAATAATTTAGAAAGACAAGGAAACCCACTTGGAAACTGTTCAGCGATCAGGGTGAGAGCACAGTGAGAGAGACATGGGCAGGAGGAAGCAGCTGGAGCTGTAAAGAAGGCCATGTTAGATATTGAGAAAGTAGGCTAAGGCAGTGGAGGATAGTGTGCAGATAAGGATGTTGTGCTGAGGGGTGGAGCCAAGCTAAAAAAGTGCTTTAAAGTGGTTTTTTTTTTTTTTTTTTCTTATTTGAACTCTATTTTAATCTGCAAAATGTGTGTTCCAAATGACTTGGGAATGTTTGATCTTTTTAATATAAAACCATGTGTAAGGACATAAACTGCCTTTGAAAGATAATCTGTGATCTCCCAAGAAAGACTTAACGGCTTGCATATCACTAAGCCACAAGGGTGGATATGTGAAAAGCCAAGAGACATTTAATGCAATTAAATGGCGCTTCAAAGGAAATGGTCCTTAACATGTAATTGCATTGTTCTGAAGAACTTCCAGGATGGAGGGCTTGAGTGACTTGTTTTTACTCGTATGGCCTAATGTAATGCAACTGTACCTGCATTTCTATGCAAAAGGAAATTATGTAATGGGTTCCGGGGAACAGAGCTGAGGAACCGGATTGTATATATATTGGAGACTGATCTTAGTTTATCTTCCGGAGAACAGAAATGAGGAACTGGAATGCATATATTGGACACTAGTCTTAGTTTATCTTTGTTAGAAGACAATTGGCAATGCCTCTGTGAATAGGTGTGCCTGTGTATTGTTATTTCTGTAGCTCAGATTAGTAAGAGCCAGTATTTGCTTAGCAAGTGATAGCTAAGATATGTAACTAGCTGTAGGTCAGATTTTCTGTACATATACTGTATATTTTTACTTGCCTTCTGTTTGTAGTTTTGAACCTGTGGATATGTAATCCATATATACACTGTTTTGCTTTACTGTTTAAGGTAAGTTAATTTATTTACTTTTAAGCTGTTGTGGCTGGCACTTATATAGAAAAGGGTTTGCAGAATGCTTTGAAAAATGAGCCACAGTGTGTTTCTTCTGGAAGAGAACAGAAATGTATATGCACTATTGTAACTGTTTAAAGGACAACAACTAGAAGATCCATTCACCACATCCGCCTTGCTCTGTTTGCAAGTTCCCAGGTTATAGTAATTATCTTAGATACAGTCAAGAATATAGTAAAGCTTAATATAGATATTTTTCTTTATTTGAGACTGTCCTGCAGTGTTTTAAATATTTCCAGTGGTTTTGAAGTCTGATGTCACTGTGAATGTGTGTGTATGTATGTATATATATATATATATATATATATATATATATATATATATATATATATATATATATATATATTATTACTTTGTTCTTTGATTATTTGTTATTAAATATATTTACAGTAACTGCAATTCTGCATGGACGACAGGTGCAAAGGCTCAAAATAGTAAAGTACAACACAGAAAAAACAACCAGCACCAACTGGAATGTGAACTAAACTGACTTTAATAAGTCAAACCACAGTCTACAGACCAGTTTCAGCCCAAAGGGCTTTCTCAATGCATAATATTAACTGCAGTCAACCACACAATATAGATATAGATATATATATATATATATATATATATCTATATCTATATATCTATATCTATATCTATATCTATATCTATAATGTATTTGTGTGTGTGTCATCCAAATTAATTAACCAATTAAAAAAATTATAAGTGATCATAAAAAACAGGTGGAAACAATCCACCCAGTCTCACAATTCATGATTTCTCCTTTGTTCAAGATGTTATGCCAGCCTGTCTTAAAGCATCTATTGCCAAATATTTTATCAATAATGATAAATTTAAAACTAGCAGAAGTGTGTACAGTCGTGTGTTTGTATAGTGCATTGGTAGAATATTTATTTTTAATATTGCTAAGATGTTCAGAAGTGCATACCACAAGGTAAATAACCCAGTCACTACTGCAATTAGAAAAAGTATTTATGGAAAAAATTTGTGGTGTATTGCAACTAATAAATTTCTTTGTCTGTTGAATATATTTACAAAAGGAAGAGTGCCCATACGGAAAGCACCCAACTTCACTAGAACCATCCAATGTGGCCTGCGACAAATGGTCCGATGGTATATTACATTTATAATGACTGAAGTAGCTACCCAAAGTCTTTACCCTACAGTACGAAAATGAACCTCCATCCCCCAACAGATCATGCAGTCTTTCGTCAGCCAATAAGTTATCCCAGTGGTGCTGGACCAAATCCATAAACTGATGTGTATTCCTACCATAACTTGTAGTGAATCTAATTTTGATATCATTTTGATCATCACGTTTCTTATATTTAAGTAGATCTCTTCTACAAAGTTGTTGGACCTCCTTACTGGTATTATCAAGTTTAGCTATAGGATAACCACATTCCTTAAACTGTTTAATCAAGTCCTAGTCAAAATGCATATAATCTTCTGTGTTAGAGCAGACATGATGAATCCTCATAAATTGAGACTTAGGAATGTTATTAATAACATGCTTAGCATGACAGCTGGAGGCATGTAACAATGTATGTGAATGAAAGGGTTTTCTAAATACAGAACTGGCCAATGTACCGTTCTGCTGCCTAAGTAAATTCACATCCAAAAAAGAAATAGACACCGGATCACAACTGACCGTAAATCTAATACCCCATTTGTTTTCATTCAAATACTGAACAAACTCATGTAAATAGGCTTCATCCGATTTCCACATCATCCAGCAGTCATCAAAAAAGCGTCTCCAAATATCTGTTTCATCAAGAAATAGATTGTGGCTACTGTCATAAATCTTTTGTTAAAGTCGAACACATTTTTTGTGAGGATATCTTCTGCCAAACACAGAAAAAGGTATTGAAGCCTGGACTGTATAATGGACTTTTATCCAACCAGTATTCCAAAGCACATAACCCATGCCCAATGGTGGAATACTAGTGTATAAAGAAGTTATGTCCAGGGTGCACATTAGCCAACCAGGCTCCAACTGAGTATCAGATGTGATATTAAGGAATTCCTTGGTATCTTGCAAATGTGCCCTAATACCTTTCAACAAAAGTTTTAAATAGGTAGTTAAATAAACAGACAATGGCTCAGTGAGAGAGCCTTTCCGTGATACAGTCGGTCTCCCCGGGGGTTTATTAACATCATTAAGAATCTTTGGGAGAAGGTATAGATATTGTGGTAAAGGATCCTTCACTTTTAGATTAGTATTAAGCTAACTGCCCTTGCGAGCCATTTTAAGCCTAGCCAATTATCCCTTGTGAGATTCAAACCCTGCACCTTGTGTTTCTAAGGCAAACACCTTAACCATTAGGCCACCCTCCCAACCCTAAATGAAATACCCTTGTCAGTCTCAAACCCCACACCTTGGACTCACCAGTCTGCATGATGTACCACTAAGCCACAGCAGATACATTTTAAATGAAATGATGTGTTCTTACTTTTTCACTAACTGCATTTTCCAAAAACTGATCTATTTCCTTTTTAAACTTGGGTGTAGGGTCTCTAGGCATACATGTATAAAATCTAGCATCCTGCAGCTGTCTTTTAGCTTCCTCAAAATACATAACCAATCCATCACTACTATTGTACCACCCTTATCTGGTTGAATAATAACAATATCTTTATTGATGTTCTTCGTGTTTCACTGTTGCAGTCATCGCACTTGGGTTATCTGCCTGCAGGTATCCCTCAGTCGGCCCAAATACCAGAGTCTTGGGATTTCTGCGTCGGATGCTGTCGCCTCATCCATGACATCAGGTCGTCAGGGGTATAAAACATGTAGCCGTTGCCATTACATCATTTTTTCTTGCCGCGTGGGAGCCCAAAACAAAAGCAGTTTGCAAGTGCCGGTCGGCAGCTACCTGAAATTTTCGTTTTTCGAATTTCAAACCTGAAGTCTTCTAAACTAAGTACCCTGTTGGGGATCCTTTGTTCTTGCTGTAACCGATGTCAGAAAAAGTTAACAATTGTCTTGCCTGTGGAAAGCAAATACCTCCTAGAGATTTTCATTCTTACTGCTTCATCTGTTTAGGCCCAGACCATGACGTCCTTCGCTGTCGGTTTTGTGCCTTGTTCAATGGCTGAACTATTTGTCGTTGGGCTATTTTTGCCTCTAAATTCTTTAGCTCTCGATCCTCGTATTCCGAAATGACTTCAGTAAGCCAACTGACTACCGATCTTCCAAAAAAACGCAAAGATAGACCGAGACAGACTGCATAGGTCCAAAACTGCCGACGACGCTTCTGTTAAGCTAGTCACCAGTCCGCCAGTACTCAGTGAGGTGCTTTCGCAGCCCCTGTTACCCACTTCTACAGATTCACAGGCCTCTACTGAGACCCTTTTTGGAGTCCGGTATGCCGCTAGATGCTTCTTCGACTATAGAACCTGCAGATGTCTCTACCTTGGATGGGTCCGGAGCCGCTGTGCAGGCACCGGCTTCTGAGAGTGTATTCAGACCTTCCGATGTTCGTATCAAACCGACTAATTCATTAATGACTAATTCTACCGAATTTCTCAGGCCCAGAGTTCGCACTACACCTAGAAAACCGACGACCAAAGCACATTTTCAGGCTCCCATGCCACAGAAACAAATGCTTAGAATTAGGGGAAGCCAGCCATCCCCCTCTAAAAGACAAATAATTGATTTTCCTTCTGATTCTTCAGACCATGAGTCTGATGACTCTGACCCCAGTGATTACCAGGACATACCCTTATCTACCTAAGAGCACTCAGATGCAGAGGATTCAATTCCCTCAGCCTCCCCCCAGAGGACCTTTTTTTCAGTGAAACCTTGCGTACCCTAAGAGAGCATTTCCGCTGGGAATGCCAGGACTACCCACAGTCCAAAAAGAGACTCAGGGAATTTTTACACTTGTCTCAGCATAGGCCTCCAGCTATTCCCCCAGTCCTGGATATTGTAGATGATGTCCAGCCTTAACCCTGATACTTTACCCCCTGCTCCTAGAAAGCCTGACTGATAGTACAGAGTACATGACTCTTTCAAATTTTCTTTTTAAAAATCCCACTGCGGATCCAGAGACCATTTCCCAGGGACTGAAAGGTATTAAGGCTTCTACAGCCAAAAACCCTACCCCTTCGGACAGGGATTCTAGGGCTCTAGACACATGGGGTAAGAAGATTTATACCTCTGCAACTCTTGCCATCAGGGCTTTAAATCGCCAGTTTCACATGTTGAAGTACCAGCATCATATTATTGATGTAATTAAACAAAAAATGTTGTTGATTCCTGATTGTGCAGAAAATAAGGACTTACAAGACTTAATGCATTCTGCAAACCAAGTTGGTAAACATACTTTGCAGTGTGGATGTTCTTCGTGTTTCACTGTTGCAGTCATCACATTTGGGTTATCTGCTTGCAGTCATCACATTTGGGTTGTCTGCTTGCAGTAGCACTCAGTCGGCCTGATTATCAAAGTCTTGGGTCCTGCGTCGGTTGCTGTTTCATCTTCCATGACGTCAGGTATTCAGGGGTATAAAGCATGCAGCCGATGCCATTTTATCAGTCTTTTTTGCCATGCGGTGCCCGAAGCAGGAGCAGTTCGCAAGTGCCGGTCAGCCGACTCCTGAAATTTTCATTTTCGAATTTAAGAACCAAAGTCTTCAACTAAGCTAAGTACCCCATTGGGGAAACTTTTTCTTGCTCTAAACCGATGTCAGTAAAAGTTAATAATTGTATTTCATGTGGAAAGCAAATACCTCATAAAGATTTCCATTCGTACTGCATTCCTTGCCTAGGCCCAGACCATGAAGTATCTCGCTGTCGGTTTTGTGCCCTATTTAAACAACGAACTATCCATCGTTGGTTAATTTATGCTTCCAAATATTTTGGTACTCGGTTCAGTTATCCAGAAATGGCTTCGGTAAGCCACCCAACTACCAATATTCCGAAAAAACATAAAAATAAAGACAGAGACAGACCGCTTGGGTCCAAAGCTGCTGACGACACTTCTCCTAAGCTAGTCGCCAATTTGCCGGTACTCAGTGAGGTGCTTTTGTAGCCCCTGATAACCACTACTTCAGATTCGCAGGCCTCTACTGAGACCCATTCGGAGTCCGGTATTTCACCAGATGCTTCTTCTACTGTGGAACCTGCGGATGTCTCTACCTTGGATGGGTCTGGAGCCGCTGTGCAGGCACCAATTTCTGATGATGTATTCAGTCCTACTGACTTGCATATTAAACCGACGCCATCTTCTTCTAGACCTAAAACTATGTCCAGACCGCATGGTCAGGCTCCTATGCCTAAAAAACAAATGATAGGAATGGCTGAAGATCTTATTACTCTAATCAGGGGAAGCCACCCTTCCCCCTCTAAGAGACCTAGGACTGATTTTTCCTTCTGATTCTTCTGATCAGGATTCTGAAATTTCTGTTTTCTCTGATGACCAGGATTTGCCCTTATCTACCTATGAGGGTTCTGATGCAGAGGACTCCATTCCCTCTGCTTCCCCTCCAGAGGATTTCTGTTTTGGTGAAACCTTGCATACTATTAGGGAGCATTTCCGCTGGGAAAGCTGGGATTACTCTGACTCCAAAAAGACACTTGGGGAATTCTTACTCCTGCCTTTAGCTATTCCTCCTGTACTGGTCATTGTAGATGATGCCTTCTTGGAATCTAGCCTGGCCCCTGACTCTTTATCTCCTGCTCCCATAAAACCTGATAGGTATTACAGGGTATCTGACTTTCACAAGTTCCTCTTTAAAAATCCTACTGTGGATCCTGAGACCATTTCACAGGGACCCAAGGGCATTAAGGCTGCTACTGCCAAAAATCCTACCCCATCTGATAGGGATTCCAGGGCACTGGGTAGATGGTTAGAAAGTAAACACTTCTGCTACTTTAGCCATTTGGGCTTTAAACTGCCAGTTTCATATGTTAAAGTATTAGCAGCATATTATTGGATTGCTTAAACAGAAAATGATGTTTATTCCTGACTGTGCTGAAAATAAAGAATTACAGGATTTAATGCATTCTGCTGAACACGTTGGAAAACATACTTTGCAATGTGGTTTTGATTCATTAGAGGCATCTTGCAGGGCTGCTGTCACTGGGTCTGTACTTAGAAGGCATGCTTGGCTCAAGGAGCAATCTTTGCCAGATCATGTTAAAGCTAAATTGCTGGATGCTCCCTTAAACCAAGACTGCCTGTTTGGCAACAAAGCAGAAGAAGTACTTAAAAAGATGGAGGAAAAAGCTAAATATATGCAAACTGTTACATTTCCTGCAAGTACAACCTCCCAGATTTAGTAGGCACTGGCCCTCTAAGAATTGGTCCTTCCCTGCCTCTTCTCGGCCTTCTAAGTCCAAACCCAGAACCAGCAGAACACCCAGGCTTCAGTCCCACAGTGCTCACAGGCCTAAACAGTAGGGGGCTCCCACTTACAAAGCAGGGATTAGTAAGACTCCCCCTATGGTAAATTGCCTCAATGACTTAACTTTAAACATTCCAAGCCCTGCTCAACCGACTGTTCCTTTAGGGGGAAAGATTGCCCTGCATGCAAAAAATTGGGAACTCATTACCCAGGACAAATGGGTTTTAAATATAGTTTCCCAAGGATACAGATTCCTCTTCCACTCCTTACCAACCCCAAATGGCTGACCCAGACCTACCCCAAAATCAGTGGGCAGAGGCTCAAAAGCAAGATGTTCAGAGTGTTACACTGCTGCAGTCATCACACTTGGGTTATCCTGCCATCAGGCGGTCCCGCAGTCGGCCAGAGTTCCAAAGTCTTGGTCCGGCGTCAATTGCTGTCGCTTCTTCCCTGACGTCAGTGCGCCAGGGGTATCTAATATGCATCCAACGCCATTTTCTTCAGTCTTTCTTGCCGTGCAGTGTCCAAAGCAGAAGCAGTTCGCAAGTGCCGGTCAGCCGACTTCTGAGATTTTCGAAGTCGAATTTAAGATCCGAAGTCTTCAATAAAGCTAAGTACCCCATCGGGGAAACTTGCCTCAGACCGATGTCAGAAAAAGTTAATAATTGTATTTCTTGTGGGAAGCAAATACCTCATAAGGACTTCCACTCTTACTGTATTCCATGCCTAGGCCCTGATCACGACGTCACTAGTTGTCAGTTTTGTGCTAGATTCAACAAACGCACTATAAAGAGGCATTTTGATTTTACACTGCTTTGGCCGAAGGTTCAATTATACCATGCCGTCGGATCAGCCGACGACCTCAATACCAAAAAAAACTCAAAGACAAGGATAAAGACAGGCATCCGAGGTCCAAAACCGATGACGAAACCTCTTCTAGGCCAGTCGCTGGTTCGCCGGTTCTCCGTGAGGCGCTTTCGCAGCCCCTGACACCCACTACCTCAGAGCCACAGGCCGCTTCCGACTCCCACGTGGAGACATCTAGGCCTCTGGAAACTCAAGGTATTGGGCCTACGGAAACAAATCCTTCAGATGAGGCTGGAGCCGCTGAGCAGGCAGCAGCTTCTGTGGGTGTTTTCAGACCTTCACAACTTACCATTAAAAAAACAGCCAAGACAAAGGTACCATTAAAGACAAAGAAACAAGTACAGCACTCTCCTGGACAGTCCTCCATGCCTAAGAAACAGATGCTTAAAATGGCCGAAGACCTCATTACTCTAATCAGGGGTTCCCATCCCCCTCCTGAGAAAAGGCCTAGGCAGGATACAGACTGACTCCTCTGATCAGGTTTCCATTTCCTCTGATTCCTCTACAGACCAGGGATATTCTTTACCCCCCTATGAGGACTCTGATGCTGAGGAATCTATCCCTTCAACCTCTCCTCCTGAGGATTACTCTTTGGGGAAACTACATACCATTAGGGCACATTTCCATTGGGAAAGTCAGGAATACTCAGAATCCAAGAAAAGGCTCAGGGATTTCCTCTTATTACCTCAGCACAGGCCGCTGGCTATTCCGCCTGTGCTAGACATTGTGGATGATGTGTTCTCTGAATCCAGCTTATCTCCTGACTCCAGCTTATCTCCTGACTCTTTGCCCCCTGCTCCAGCCAAGCCAGACAGGTATTATAGAGTCTCTGACTCTCACAAGTTTATTTACAAAAACCCTTCTGCTGATCCAGAAACTATTTCCCAGGGTCCAAAAGGGGTTGAGGCTTCCATTGCAAAAAATCCAGTACCCTCTGACAGAGATTCCAGAGGTTTGGATAGATGGGGGAAAAAAGTATACACGTCTGCAACTTTAGCAGTAAGAGCTTTAAATTGCCAGTTTCACATGCTTAAGTACCAACAATATTTAATGGCTCAGTTAAAACAGAAAATGCTTGCTAGCTCAGGAGCATGCAGTTGAACAGTTGGGAAAACATACTCTGCAATGTGGTTTTGATTCCTTAGAGGCCTGTTGTAGAGCCGTAGTTACAGGTTCTGTTATTCGAAGACATGCTTGGTTAAAAGAACAGAGTTTACCTGATCATGTTAAGGCAAAGTTATTGGATGCTCCTTTACAACATGATACCTTGTTTGGTGTTAAGGCAGAAGGGGTGTTAAACAAAATGGAGGATAAAGCTAAATCTATGCAAACAGTCAAGGATTTCTTACAGGTACAGCCACCTCGGTTTAGCAGAAATTGGCCAACAAAAAATTGGTCCTTTCCAGTATTAGACAGGCCACAGAGAGGCAGATACAGACGCCCAAGAGGCAGATCTCAACCCCAAGGCTCAAATAGACAACGACAATGGGGCACCTCAACCCCAAAAGGAGGTGAGGACAAGTCTCAACCTTACAGGAACAGTCGCAATGACTTTCCTTTACGTATGCCAAGCACGTCCCTTCTGGAAGCCCCCTTAGGGGGAAAACTAGCACTTTTTTCTCAAAACTGGCAAACAATCACCCAAGACAAATGGGTCCTGAATATTGTGTCTCAAGGTTACAGATTCCACTTCCATACTTTACTAAAGCTAAAAGGAATGCCAGACCTGCCACAAAATCAATGGGCAGAGGCACAAAAACAAATTTCAACCCTCATGGACATGAGAGCTATACAAAAAGTACCACAACAGGAACAAGGACAAGGATTTTACTCAAGACTCTTCCTGGTCCCCAGAAAGGACAAAGCCTGGAGGCCTATACTGGACCTTTCAATTCTGAATACTTACCTGGATATTCCGAAATTCAAAATGTTGACATTACAGCAGCTTCTACCCATGCTGGGCAAGAAGGCTTGGCTTGTTACTCTGGACCTCAAAGAGGCGTACCTGCATGTCCCAATCGGACAGAATTGCAGAAGATACCTCCGATTCAAAGCTGGTACAATGCACTACCAATTCTCTTCACTGCCCTTTGGCTTATCTACTGCGCCCAGGGTCTTCACAAAGTGCCTGGAACCAGTAATTGCATTTTGCAGACAAAAAGGAATTCAAATATATCCATACCTGGACAACTGCCTCGTTCAAGCAGAGACCAAGGACATTCTTCTACAGCATCTGGCATTTGTGAAAAAGTTGCTAATTTCTCTAGGGTACACAGTAAACGAAAAGAAGTCAAAACTATTGCCGTCACAACAGATTACATTCCTGGGTGCCAGCTTAAATACAATGGCCCAGATGGCTTACCTTACGCCAGACAAACAAGTGCAACTAACTCAATATTTTCAACTGCTGGCAAAGACGTCCCATCTCCCTGCAAGAAAAATTCTACAGGCTCTGGGATTCATGGCATCCTGCATACTACTAATACCATATGCCAGACTGCATATGAGGAAATTACAATGGTACCTAAAAAGTGTTTGGACTCAACATTCTCACAGTCTAGAAGCAGTAATTCCAATAATTCCCTGCCTACAACAGGAGTTTCAGTGGTGGGCACAGGCATGTCACCTAAACAAGGGTCAGCCTTTTACCCAACCCACAGCTAGGCAAACTCTAACAACAGATGCTTCGGATTATGCCTGGGGAGCACACATGGCAGGAAAATGCATTCAGGGCAAGTGGACCACAGACCAGATGCATCTTCACATCAATCAAAAAGAGATGTTGGCTGTTCAAAATGCCCTGACAGCTTTCAAGGACCTTCTACATCCAGGGCAACTATTACTAAAGACAGACAACACCACAGTAATGTGGTACATAAACAAAGGGGCACTCATTCTTATCCCCTATGCAGGCAAGCCATGACCTTGTGGAACACAGCTCTAACGTACCAAGTACACCTGCAAGCACAATTCTTGCCAGGAAAGAAAAATACTCTGGCGGACGACCTATGCAGAAATATCATGGACCCTCACGAATGGAAATTGAATCCACAAATCTTCAGCATGATAACACAAAAATGGGGATGTCTAGACATAGATCTTTTTGCCTCCCCTCTGAATTACCAACTACAAAAATTCTGCACAAGGACTTATCACAAGCAAGCATGGAAAGTGGATGCTCTTCTGTTCAGCTGGAAAAACCTAAAAGTCTATGCCTTCCCACCACTGCCTCTCCTTTCAAGGGCACTCCTAACAGCCAGACAAGAAAAAACACAGATGATCCCGATTGCTCCAGACTGGCCACGCCAGCACTGGTACCCTATCTTAAGGAACTTGGCTCAGGGCCCACCATGGATTTTGCCCCAAATTCCACACCTTCTGACTTGACAAAACAATCAGATCCTGCACGGTCAGCTCAAAACCCTAAACCTGGGTGCATGGCAGATACTTTAGTCAAACAGACAACACCTCTACCTACAGCTGTTATGGATGTCATTTTGGAGGCCAGGAGGCCTAGCACCAGGAAAGCTTACTCAGACAAATGGAAGAGATTCTGCGCCTGGAACCAGGCTCACAGCCTTCACCCTCTTGTTCCAGACATTCCTCAGATTTTACAATACTTAACTGAGATGCTGGACAGAGGCCTATCGTTTTCATCAAGTAAGCCTCTGCCATTTCTGCACATTACAACACGGACCCTCCTTTATTCTCTCATCCCTTGCTAAAGCAGTACCTCAGAGGGGCTAAAAACATAAGACCACCCCGGAGAGCACCAACACCATCTTGGGACCTCAATTTCGTTTTGGAAAAACTGACCCTACCACCTTTTGAGCCAGCCAATACAGCCAATCTAAATTTTTTATCATGGAAAACAGCTCTGCTCCTGGCAGTAACATCAGCACGAAGAGTCTCTGAGCTACAGGCATTAATGGCAGTGGAACCTTTCATAATTTTTCATCAGGACAGGGTATCTTTAAGGACAAACCCTACCTTCATGCCAAAGGTGGTATCTAGTGTGGCTCTTAACCAAACAATCCATTTGCCTACTTTTTATCCAAACCCCCAAAAACTTCTGCATTCTTTGGACATACACAGGCAGCTATGCTTCTACCTGGACAAAACAAAAGCTTTCAGGAAAACTTTTCAACTGTTTGTAGCATATGCTGCAGGAACACAAGGCAAGGCTATCTCAAAGCAGACTATATCCAAATGGATAGGACACTGTATTCGGTACTGCTACACACAGCATGGAAAATCAGTCCCTAATAACATTAGGCCTCATTCCACCAGGGCAACAGCCACTTCAACAGCCTTTCTCAGAGAAGTATCTACCAAGGAAATCCTGGAGGCTGCAACTTGGAGTTCAGTGCACACCTTCACCAAGCATTACCACCTGCCTCTTTACTCTAAATCCAGAGCAGGATTTGCCACTGCAGTTCTGCAGGGCCCCTTAGCCAAGCCTAACTCTTTATAGATCAGCCACCCAAACTTAGCTTTGGGATTCAACCCAAGTGTGATGACTGCAGCAGTGTAACACGATGAACATAGTACAGTTTTGTACCTACCATAAATGTAGATGTTCGAGTGTTCACACTGCTGCAGTCCAGGTTACCCTCCCTCCATCCCCTCTGAACTAGCTGGACTTATCTATACCCTTCTATCCTATACAACCTTAAAGATGTATTTGCTGGTAACTGAAGGTATTGTTTTTATTTTATATGTATATTTTTGATTAGCAATATGTATTGCCTACCCACTTGGGGGCACCTGACATCTGGGGCAAGAAAAACTGAAGAAAATGGCGTCGGATGCATATTATATACCCCTGGTGCACTGACGTCAGGGAAGAAGCGACGGCAACCGACGCTGGACCAAGACTTTGGAACTCTGGACGACTGCGGGACCGCCTGACGGCAGGATAACCCAAGTGTGATGACTGCAGCAGTGTGAACACTCGAACATCTACATTTATGGTAGGTACAAAACTGTACTTTCTCTCTCTTTTAAGCATCAGGGCTATTCAGCCTGTTCCAGAAGAAGAATGGGGGAAAGGTTTTTACTCAAGACTTTTCCTGGTACCCAGAAAAGATCATTCCTGGCGTCCTATCCTGAATCTTTCTATCCTAAACACATTTTTGGTAATCCCAAAATTCAAGATGCTAACTCTTCATCAGCTGCTTCCCATGCTAGGCAAAGATGCCTGGTTGGCAACACTGGATTTGAAGGAAGCCTACCTGCACATCCCAATAAGTGAATCTTGCAGAAGATACCTACACTTCAGAGCAGGCTACATGCACTATCAGTTCTCTGCACTGTCCTTTGGCTTATCTACTGCACCCAGGGTATTCACTAAGTACCTAGCTCCAGTCATTGCATTTTGTAGGCAAAGGAATATTCAAATATACCCATACCTGGACGATTGTCTAATTCAAGCAGAAAGCCAGGACATACTATTAAATCATCTAGCATTTGTAAAGAAATTGCTAACTTCTCTGGGGTGCACCATAAATGAAAAGAAATCACATTTTGTACCCTGCCAGCAAATTGTATTCCTAGGAGCAAGCTTGAATACAACTACTGGTCACAAATACCCAGCTATCTGCAAGGAAAATTCTGCAAGCCCTGGGGTTCATAGCCTCCTGCATTCTACTGTTTCCATATGCAAGACTGCATATGAGGTAACTACAATGGTATCTAAAAAGCCTATGGTATCAACATTCTCAGGATCTAGAATCAATGATTCCTATCATACCTTGTTACGGATAGAGTTCCTTTGGTGGGCAGAGGCCTGCCTGCACAACAAGGGACTGCCATTCACTCCCTGCCACCCTAACAGACGCTTCAGACTATGCATGGTGGGGCTCACTTGGCAGGGCAGTGCATTCAGGGCAAATGGAACCCAAATCAAATGCACCCGCATACCAATCAAAAAAAATGTTAGCTGTACAGTATGCTCTGACAGCCTTCAAGGACCACATTCCTCCAGGACAATTATTGGTAAAGACTGACAACACCACTGTTATGTGGTACATAAACAAGCAGGGGGAACCCACTCATACCATCTCTGCAGGCTAGCTATGGCTCTGTGGAACACAGACTTGAGCTACCAAATGCACCTACAGGCTCAATTCCTGCCAGGAAAGCTAAATACACTGGCAGACGACCTAAGCAGAAATTGCATGGACCCACAAGAGTGGAAACTGGAAACAAAGATATTCAACATGTTGAGAAACAAATGGGGGAGCCCAGAGATAGACCTGTTTTGCCTCCCCCCAGAACTACCAGTTGGACAAATTCTGCACAAGGACTCCCCACAAACAAGCTTGGAAAGTGGATGCCCTGTCCTTCACCTGGGAAAACATACCAGTTTATGCCTTTCCCTCTCTGCCTCTCCTCTCCAAGGTACTACTAAAGATCAAACAGGAGAAGCCAAGGACAATACTGAGTGCACCAGACTGGCCACACCAACACTGGTGTACCCCCTCTTGCTCAGTGTGTCACTGCTGGCACCATGGCACCTGCCTCAGACCCCTGCTCTGCTGTCTCAGCAGGAGGGCCAGATTCTGCACCCACAGCTTCAAACCCTGAACTTGGCAGCCTGGCTACATCTCCCCATTCCCATCCATCAGTAAGCAAGTTATGGATGTCATTCTGGAGGCAAGGAGGCCTAGTACTAGAAAATCCTATGCTGGAAAATGGAAAAGTTTCTGTTCCTGGAGCCAAACTCATGGGATGGGCACAGCAGTGCCCAATTTACCTCAGATTCTTCAATACTTAACTGAGATGCTTAAAGGGCCTTTCCTTCTCCTTCATCAAAATTCATGCCTCAGCCATTTCAGCTCATTACAATACAGAACCACCCCTCTTCTCTCATCCACTGCTGAAGCAATTCCTCAGAGGGGCCAAAAACTTAAGACTACCCAGGAGAGCCCCTATTCCAGCCTGGGACCTTAACTTTGTATCGGAAAAGCTCACTGTACCTCCCTTTGAGCCAGCTGCAAGTGCAGAGTTGAAATTCCTTTCTTGGAAATAAGCCTTCCTTCTAGTCATCACTTCAGCAAGAAGGGTGCCTGAATTGCAGGCCCTCATGGCTGTGGAGTCTTTCATCATCTTTCATGCGGACAGGGTGTCCCTCAGGACCAATCCTTCATTCATGCCCAAGGTGGTATCCAGTGTGGCCCTTAATCAGGCCATTCTTTTGCCAACCTTCTTTTCTAATCCACAGAACAAAGGGGAACGAATACTGCACTCTTTGGATGTGCACAGACAACTTAGATTTTACTTGGACAGGACTAAACCTCTCAGGAAATCTGAACAGCTGCTGGCTGCATTTGCTGCAGGGGCAGAGGGTAAAGCTATTTCAAAGCAAACCATTTCTAAATAGATTGGCCATTGCATTCATTTCTGCTATAAGCACCGTGGAAAACCTACCCCACAGGGGATAAGACCACATTCAACCAGGGCTGCATCTACCTCTACAGCCTTTCTCAGAGGTGTCCCTTCCAGAGACATCCTAGAAGCTGCTACCTGGAGTTCTGTACATACCTACACCACTTGCCAATTTTTTCTAAATCCACAGCTGGCTTTGCCACTGCAGTCTTGCAGGGCCTTATAGCTGGTCCTAATGCTGTCTAATTACCTCCTCCCATCCTTGGCATTGGGAATCTACCCAAATGTGATGACTGCAACAGTGAAACATGAAGAACATAGTACAGTTGTGTACACTTACCATAAATGTAGATGTTTGAGTGTATTCACTGTTGCAGTCCTGTTTACTCTCCCTCCAGCCCCCTGACTTCTATTGTCTATACCTATATTCTTGTTTACTATGCTTAAAGCTTTCTGGTGTATTTGCTTTTTGTTGGAGGTGTAATCTTGTATATAATTGCTTCCCGTTATGGGGGCACCTGACATCTGGGGCAAGAAAAACTGATAAAATGGCGTCTGCTGCATGCTTTATACCCCTGACCACCTGACGTCATGGAAGATGAGACAGCAACCGATGCAGGACCCAAGACTCCAGGCCGACTGAGGGCTTCTACAAGCAGATAACCCAAATGTGATGACTGCAGCAGTGAATACACTCTAACATCTACATTTATGGTAAGTGTACACAACTGTACTTTTTGATGCCTTAGAAGCATCTTGCAGGGCTGCTGTCACTGGATCTGTTCTGAGAAGACATGCTTGGCTGAAGGAACAAATCTTGCCAGACCATGTCAAGGCAAAATTACTTGATGCTGCACTAAACCAAGAATGTTTGTTTGGCTCTAAAGCAGAAGCAGCTCTTAAAAAGATGGAGGAAAAGCTAAATCCATGCAAACTGTTAAAGATTTCTTACAGGTACAGCCACCTAGATTCAGTAGACATTGGCCTTCTAAAAACTGGTCCCTTCCAGACCTTCTCAACCCAAACCCAGGGGAAACGGACCACAAAGACTACAGTCTCAGGGTATGCACAGATCTAAACAATGGAGTGCTCCCTCCTCAAAAACGAGGAGTGGTAAGCCACCACCCTATGAAAAAAGTTCACAATGACTTGTCCTTAATCCTTCCCAGCCATGCCCAAATACTTGCACCCCTAGGAGGAAATCTCGCCATGCATGCAAAAAACTGGGAGTATATTACCCAGGACAGATGGGTCTTAAACATTGTATCCCAGGGATACAGATTCTATTTCCACTCTCTGCCAACCCCAAGCAGAGTGCCAGACCTTCCTCCAAACCAGTGGGCAGAGGCCCAAAAGCAAGTACTTTCTCTTCTCAGTATCAGGGCTATTCAACCTGTGCCGACAGACCAAAGGGGACAGGGTTTCTACTCCAGGCTGTTCCTGGTGCCTAGGAAAGAGAACTCTTGGCACCCTATTCTGGATCTGTCAACCCTAAACGCCTTCCTGGTGATACCCAATTTCAAAATGCTTACACTCCAGCAGCTCCTTCCTATGCTAGCCAAGGACCCCTGGCTAGTCACCCTAGACTTAAAAGAAGCTTATCTGCACATCTCCATAAGGGAATCTTGCAGGAAATATCTTCGTTTCGGGGCAGGCTCTATGCACCATCAGTTATCTGCACTTCCCTTTGGCTTATCTACTGCACCCAGGGTATTCACAAAGTGCCTGGCTCCAGCCATTGCTTACTGCAGGCAGAGAAATATTCAAATTTACCCATACTTGGAAGATTGCCTCATTCAGGTGGACAGTCAAGAACTGCTACTTCAGCACCTGACGTTTGTAAAGAGACTCCTAACTTCTCTGGGGTATACCATCAACAAAATGAAATCACATCTGGTACCCGTCAAAATATTGTATTCCTCGGAGCAAGCTTGAACACAACTTCCCAGATGGCATTCCTCACTCCAGAAAAGCAGGTTTATTTGACAACTTATCTCAAACTACTGGCCACCCAAACCCAGCTATCTGCAAGAAAAATACTGCAAGCCGTAGGGTTCATGGCCTCTTGTATTCTACTGATTCCATATGCAAGACTGCATATGAGGAAACTTCAGTGGTACTTAAAAAGTCTCTGGTGTCAACATTCCCAGGACCTAGAAACAGTGATTCTTATCATTCCTTGCCTAAGGACAGAGTTCCTTTGGGCAGATGCTTGCAACCACAAGGGACTCCCTTTCTCACAACCCCCCCGCCGTCCAAACTCTGACTACAGACGCATCAGACTATGCATGGGGGGCTCACATGGAAGGCAAATGCATTCAAGGCAAATGGAGCCCAGGACAAATTCACCTGCATATCAAAAAGAAATGTTAGCTGTACAGAATGCACTGACAGCCTTCACACTTATACCTTATCCTGCCAGGACAACTCCTGATAAAGACAGACAACACCACAGTTATGTGGTACATAAACAGGGGGGAACTTACTCCTACCCACTCTGCAGGTTAGCCATGGCTCTGTGGAACACAGCCTTAAGCAACCAAGTGCACCTGCAAGCTCAATTCCTGCCAGGCAAACAAAATTCACTGGCAGACGACTTAAGCTGAAATCTAATTGACCACCACGAGTGGAAACTGGAACCAAACTCATTCAAACTTCTAATGCACAGGTGGGGGATACCAGATGTAGACCTCTTTGCGTCCCCTCAAAACCATCAACTAAACAAATTTTGCCCCAGAATTCCCCACAGCCAAGCTTGGAAAGTGGATGCCCTATCCTTCACATGGGAAAACCTCTCAATCTATGCCTTTCCCCCTCTGCCCCTCCTTCCAAAAGTACTCCTCAAGATCAAACAGGATAGGCCAAGGACACTCCTTATTGCACCAGACTGGCCATGCCAGCACTGGTACCCACTCCTACTCAGTCTGACAGCAGTGCCATCCTGGCACCTACATCAGACCCCCTCTCTGCTGTCCCAGCAGGAGGGACAGATTTTGCATCCTCAACTGCAAACTCTGAACCTGGCAGCCTGGCTTATTCCCTGAATACATCACCAGCAGCCCTCTGCAAACAGGTGCTGGATGTTATCCTTGAGGCCAGGAGGCCCAGTACTAGGAAATCCTATTCATTAAAATGGAATAGATATTGTTCTTGGAGCCAGTCTCAAGGGAAGGACACAGCTGTGCCGTCCTTGCCTCAAATCCTAGATTAGGGGGTGGGAGGTTGGCATAATGGTTAAGGTGCTTACCTTTGAAACACAAGGTGCAGGGTTTGATTCTGTCATGGGGTAATTGGCTAGGCTTAAAATGGCCCACAAGGGAAGTTAGCCTAGTACTAACCTATGAACCTATGAACCTATTACCTAGCAGAGCTGCTCCACAAAGGCCCATCCTTCTCATCAATTAAGATTCATGCCTCTGCCATGTCTGCTCATTACAATACTGAGCCACCCCTCTTCTCTCACCCTCTGATCAAACAGTTCCTGAAAGGAGCTAACAATTTAAGACCCCCAAGGAGAGCTCCCACTCCTGCCTGGGACCTTAACTTTGTAGTAGAGAAGCTCACGCTTCCCCCTTTTGAGCCTGCTGCTACAGCAGAGTTAAATTTCCTCTGATGAAAAACAGCCTTGCTGCTAGCCATCACTTCAGCAAGAAGAGTGTCTGAGTTACAGGCCCTTATGGCTGTGGAACCCTTCATTATCTTACATGCGGACAGAGTTTCCCCCAGGACTAACCCATCTTTTATGCCCAAGTTGGTATCCAGTGTGGCTTTAAAGCAATCCATCCATTTGCCAACCTTTTTTCCTAATCCTTTATTTTATTTATTTTATTTATTTTACATTTGTTGACCGGGCTAGTCCAGCTGGATAATTTCCATTTTCAGTGGAGGCCGGGGAAACTCTTTGGAAAAAACAATTAAAACAAGGCAAAACATTTAAACAACAATGTGTACAAAATGCAGTGAAAAAAAAAACAAAAAAAAAAAAAAAAAAAAAAACATATAGCCTCAATTTTTTTTTTTTTTTTTTTTTTTTTTTTTCTTAGAATAAAGGGGAAAGGATCCTGCACTCCTTGGACGTGCACAGACAGCTCGGGTTCTACCTTGACAGGACTAAACCTTTCAGAAAATCTGACCAGCTGCTAGTCAGCTTTGCTATAGGGGCAGAGGGCAAGGCCATTTCGAAACAAACCATTTCTAAATGGATAGCACACTGCATCCATTTCTGCTACAAACACCATGGAAAACCTACCCCACAAGGGATCAGGCCTCATTCCACTAGGGCTACCTCAACCTCTACAGCTTTTCTCAGGGGAGTCCCTACCCAGGGACATCTTGAAAGCTGCAACCTGGAGTTCTGTACACACCTTCACCAAGCATTACCACTTGCCTATCTTTTCTAAATCCAGAGCTGGATTTGCCACAGCAGTCTTACAAGGCCTGCTGGACAGCTCTACTACTTCTTGACCTCCACCCTTCCTCAGCTTTGGGAATCAACCCAAGTGTGATGACTGCAACAGTGAAACACGAAGAACATAGTACAGTTACACTTACCATAAATGGAGGTGTTCAAGTGTATTCACTCTTGCAGTCCTGGTCACCCTCCCTCCAGTCCCCTGTCTTTCTATACTTTCCACCCATCATCTTTTTTTGCCCATATCTTATGGAAATGGTATTTACTTTTTACTGGTGGTGTTCCACACCATTTGATTGCGTATTATTTTGGGGTCTCCTGACATCTGGGGCAAGAAACTGATGTAATGGCATCGGCTACATGTTTTATACCCCTGACGACCTGACGTCATGGATGAGGCGACAGCATCAGACACACAAATCCCAAGACTCTGGCATTTGGGCCAACCTGCAGGCAGATAACCCAAATGTGATGACTGCAACAGAGCATCTACATTTATGATAAGTGTACACAACTGTACTTTCCTTAACCTATCCAAGGCTTCAATTTCTGGTGCTAAGTTAGGAGGTAAACATTTTTTTATTGTGGTTACAACTAAAATTTAGTTTTTTCAAAATGCATTTTTGAAATATTTCTACATTTTTATTCATAGGTGGAATGAATGCATATTTATAAAACCTGAAGCCACTAGGATTAGCAATACTACCATCTAAACCATCTTCATGGAAATACAGTTTAAGATTCAGTAATCTACAAAATGAATACAGATCCTCCACAAAAGTATCCTCCGACACAAAAATTCCGGGAATGAAATTCAGTCCTTTATTCAATATCACATTATCAGAGTCTGACAAAAGAGATGAAATGTTAAGAATGTTATTTTCAGAATTTACTTGGGTTTCAAAAGATTCAATACTGCTTCAAAGGATCCGTCTGCAGTTATGTTTCCTGCCCCCCCTTCCTTTTCCTACTGATAAAGGGACTGAACCAGTACCCTGTGTTGAATCTCCTTGTTCAATGGGGCGGGTCTTTTTATGAGCTGGTGACTTTTGCTGTCTTTCAGTTTCAGTATCCGTACAAGAGGACGAATCCTCACCAGACGTATCACTAACTGTTTTCTTAAGAATTGACTTCCTGCTTTTTCTCTTTTGACCCATTTGTAATGAGTCACTTTAACAAACTTGACACTTTTGACATAATCAAAAGGTTTCCCCAAATTATAATCCCATACATCCTTGTTAAATTTCTGTATTTTCCTTTCTTTCAATTCCTGTTTGAACTGTAACAAGTCCTTACTCAATTTATCAAAACAATGTTTATATATTGGCAAACCCTCATAAGAGTTTTCTTTTTCACAAATCTGTGTCACTTCATACACACACACACATATATATTAATATTAATGTAGAGTTTTAACAAACTGCATGGATGCATTTTCTTGAATTTCTGACCAAGCTGTGAGTATGTCGTCAGGTTGACCTACTAAGGGTTTAATGTGAATTCTAAACCCCCTCAGTGTAATGCCCTTTTCCAAATATGCCTTAAAGAGCCTAAGGTGCCATACACATGACCCGAGAGTTTTCATGTTTTTATTTAGCTGATCAAAAATAGAAGTATATGTTGCATCCAAAGGTGGTTCACCCTGATTAGCACCATTATTTGAAGACCCAAATCCAACAACCGTAATATCTTCTTTATCAGCTGACAATCCCCTCAAAATATTAATCAAATCCATGATCTACGCAATAGTACAGTTTGACAATAATCCTAGATTGAATATTAGGACTTGTTAAATGTAGCCAACAAACTAAATTGTTAAGGAAGCCCAAAATGCTAAGATGATGTTCACATATATAAAAATATGACCATAACAAATATAGTCATAAGTGTTAATCCACCAAACCCCAGGTGACAATTGGCCCTAACAGAAAAACAGTGTAGAACAAACTACACCAGATATATAGAAACCCCTATGTAAAAATTAACCACATCCTGGTCTTGAAAGTATATGATAAATGCATACATCCAAAGCCACTATTGTTAATGCAAGCTGAAAAAAACAAGATTTCAAGTAATATGACACAATTACATGAATCCTGCTGTTAACAAACATAGACAATATAACCTGTTTTTTCTCACGCTATAAATCTTGTATAATGTATAAATATACGATTTGTATCAGGCAACTAGTCAAAAACAATGTTTTTCAAACAGATGACCTATAAATGTTTGCAAAATGCAGAACAAACTGATGACGAGAAAATAAGTATACGCAAAACACACTGAAAAAGATCCTATAGAGAATATTCAGTAGTGTTAACAAAGTATGCTAAATATCAGATAAATAACATTTGTAAAAATCACATACATATGTTCATTGATTGCTATGACCGTAACTGGAAACAAAAAAAAAGCTAACTACATAGATTATAGCAGTTACGGAAATGTTGAATCCTCTGCTAAAGAAGTAACAAACATGGTTCACTTCATAAATAATGAGTCCATAATTAAATAAAAAGAAATCTAGAAGACCCAACGCTTATATATAAATTGTAGTCCAAAATGAAGCGTCTTAAAACCCAACGGTAGTGAATAACACCAAGACATCTAAATACACTCCTGCTGATGAAAGAAAGTTCAGCAATCGAAGGAAGTTAATAATAATAACTCCATCACATAAAAAGTGTGTTTGGAACCTGTAACAACGTCAGAATCGATCAGCAGTCCTTCGAGCATCAAATTTTCGTACAGATGATGATAATGTCCTGATGATAATAATGTTTGCATTTGCAGAAAAAAGCAAAAAGCCTTCCAATATGGACGTCACACAATTATGTAAAGGCCAGTTCAAACAGCCAAACCTCCACACAGATAGTGTAGATATTATTGACCCAACACAAGGGTGGGGCAGAAATGATGCAATATTACTATAAAAACTGCAAAAAATTGATATTCACCACATAAGCACTTAAATAATGTTCCAGTTTGAAAATTTGGTTAGTATTCACCTCTTCGTACACTAGCAACACATGAAAGTTCACTGTTGATGTAGCAACTTGCAAAATTGAAAAATGGATGCTCAAATAAACCACCTAGCTTCTAAATTAAGAAAAATGGCTGGTATTCACCTCATTCAAATCAGCTGGTATTCATCTCTTCCGAATAGTAGAGAACCATAACAGAAAATGAGTGCTCAACCTGAACACTGAAACCCATTCACAGTAAACGCCACCAGCAGAATAAACAAAACAAGTACAGCAACTGCAGTTCTGCACGGACGGCAGGTGCAAAGGCTCAAAATAGTAAAGTACAACACAGATAAAACAGCCAGCACCAACTGGAATGGGAACTAAACTGACTTTAATAAGTCAACCCACAGTCAACAGACCTGTTTTGGCCTAAAGGCCTTTCTCAATGCATAATATTAACTGCAGTCAACCACACAATATATATGTGTCATCCAAATTAATTAACCAATTAAAAAATTATAAATGGTCATTCAAACCAGGTGGAAACAATCCACCTAGTCTCACAATCCATGATTTCTCCTTTTTGTTCAAGATGTTATGCCAGTCTGTCTTAAAGCATCTGTTGCCCAATATTTTATCAATAATGATAAATTTAAAACTAGCAGAAGTGTGTACAGTCATGTGTTTGTATAGTGCATTGGTAGAATATTTATTTTTAATATTGCTAAGATGTTCAGAAATATGAAGCCTGATAGATCTGGAAGTTTGGCCAATATAAAAAGCCGAACAAGTGCATACTGCAAGGTAAATAACTTCATTACCGCAGTTAGAAGAAGTATTTATGGAAAAATTTGTGGTGTATTTCTACTAGTAAATTCCTTTGTCTGTTGAATATATTTAGAAAAGGAACAAAGCCCACAGGGAAAGCCCCCAACTGCCCTAGAACCATCCAGTGTAGCATGCGACAAATGGTCTGATGGTATATTACATTTATAATGACTGAAGTGGCTACCCAAAGTGTTTCTCCTATGGTAAAAATTGAACATATGTCTCCCAACAGATCATGCAGTCTTTCATTAGCCAATAAGATATCCCAGTGGTGCTGGACCAAATCCATAAACTGATGTGTATTCCTACCATAACTTGTAGTGAATCTAATTTTTATATCATTTTGATCATCACGTTTCTTATATTTAAGTAGATCACTTCTACAAAGTTGTTGGACCTCCTTACTGGTATTAACAAGTTTAGCTATACGATAACCACGTTACTTAAACCGTTTAATCATGTCTTGGTCGAAATGCATATAATCTTCTGTGTTGGAGCAGATACGATGAATCCTCATAAATTGAGACTTAGGTATGTTATTAATAACATGCTTAGGATGACAGCTGGAGGCATGTAACAATGTATTTGAATGAAAGTGTTTCTAAATCCAGAACTGGCCAACGTACCGTCCTGCTGACTAAGTAAATTCACATCCAGAAAAGAAATAGACACTGGATCATAACTGACTGTAAATCTAATACCCTATTCAAATACTGAACAAACTCATGTAAATAGACTTCATCCAATTTCCAGACCATCCAGCAGTCATCCAAAAACAGTCTCCAAATATCTATTTTATCAAGAAATAGATTGTGACTACTGTCTACTGAAAACTCTCAGGTCGTGTGTATGGCACCTTATGCTCTTTAAGGCTTATTTGGAAAAGGAAATTACACCGAGGGGGTTAAGAATTCGCATTAATCTCTTAGTAGGTCAGCCTGATGACATACTCCTCGCAGCTTGGTCGGAAATTCAACAGAATGTACCCATGCAGTTTGTTACAACTCTACATGAATATTATAAACGTAGAACTGAAGTATGTATATCTGAAGTGGCACAGATTTGTGAAAAAGCAAAATCTTATGAGGGTTTGCCAATATATAAACATTGTTTTGATAAATTGAGTAAGGACTTGCTACAGTTCGAACAGGAATCGAAAGAAAGGAAAATACAGAAATTGAATATGGATTTAAGGGATTATAATTTGGTGAACCCTTTTGATTATGTCAAAAGTGTCAAGTTTGTTAAAAATGACTCATTACAAATAGGTCAAAAGAGAAAAAGAAGGAAGTCCATTCTTAAGAAAACAGTTAGTGATACTTCTGGTGAGGATTCGTCCTCTCATACTGATACTGAAACTGAAAGACCGCAAACATCATCAGCTCATAAAAAGACCTGCCACATTGAACAAGGAGATTCAACACAGGGTATTGGTTCAGTCCCTTTATCAGTAGGAAGGGGGGGGGGGCAGGAAATATAGGTGCAGACAGATCCTTGGTAGCAGTATTGAATCTTTTGAAACCCAAGTAAATTTTGAAAATAATGTTCTTAATATTTCATCTGTTGTTTTGTCAGACTCTGATTATGTGATATTGAATAAAGGACTGAATTTCATTCCCGGAATTTTTGTGTCGGAGGATACTTTTGTGGAGGATCTGTATTTATTTTGTAGATTACTGAATCTTAAACTGCATTTCCATGAAGATGGTTTAGATGGTAGTATTGCTCATCCTAGTGGCTTCAGGTTTTATAAATATGCATTCATTCCACCTATGAATAAAAATGTAGAGATATTTCAAAAATGTGTTTTGAAGGAACTACATTTTAGTTGTAACCACAATAAAACAATGTTACCTCCTAATTTAATGGCACCAGAAATGGAAGCCTTGGATAGGTTAAGGAACAATAAAGATATTGTTGTTATTCAAGCAGATAAGGGTGGTACAACAGTAGTGATGGATTGGTTAATGTATGTTGAGGAAGCTAATAGACAGCTGCAGGATGCTAGATTTTATACATATATACCTATAGACCCTACACCCAAGTTTAAAAAGGAAATAGATCAGTTTTTGGAAAATGCAGTTAGTGAAGGAATTATTAGTAAGAGCACATCATTTCATTTAAAAGTGAAGGATCCTTTACCCACAGTATCTATACCTTATCCCGAAGATTCATAAAGATGTTAATAAACTCCTGGGGAGACCAATTGTATCTGGGAAATGCTTTCTCACTGAGCCATTGTCTGCTTATTTAACTACCTATTTAAAACCTTTGTTGAAAGGTATTAGGGCACGTTTGCAAGATACCATGGAATTCCTTAATAGCACATCTGATACTCAATTGGAACATGGTTGGCTAATGTGCTCCCTGGGTGTGACTTCTTTATGCACTAATATTCCACATTGGGCAGGGTTATGTGATTTGGAATAATGTTTGGATAAAAGTCCATTATACAGTCCAGGCTTTAATACCTTTCTTATGTGTTTGGCAGAACATATCCTCACAGTGTTCTACTTTAACAGTAAATGTTATTTACAACTTAAAGGGACAGCTATGGGTGCATCTTTTGCACCCATATATGCTGATTTGTTCATGGGTTATCTTGAAAAAAAGATTATTTATGACAGTAGTCACAATCTGTTTCTTGATGAAATAGATATTTAGAGACGCTTTTTGGATGACTGCTGGATGGTGTGGAAATTGGATGAAGTCTATTTACATGAGTTTGTTCAGTATTTGAATGAAAACAAAGTGGGTATTAGATTTACAGTCAGTTATGATCTATTTCGTTTTTGGATGTGAATTTACTTAGGCAGCAGGATGGTACATTGGCCAGTTCTGTATTTAGGAAACCCTTTCATTCAAATACATTATTACATGCCTCCAGCTGTCATCCTAAGCATGTTATTAATAACGTTCCTAAGTCTCAATTTATGAGAATTCATCGTATCTGCTCTAACACAGAAGATATTATATGCATTTTGACCAGGACTTGATTAAACGGTTTAAGGAATGTGGTTATCCTATAGCTAAACTTGTTAATACCAGTAAGGAGGTCCAACAACTTTATAGAAGTGATCTGCTTAAATATAAGAAATGTGATGATCAAAATAATATCAAAATTAGATTTACTACAAGTTATAGTAGGAATACACATCAGTTTATGGATTTGGTCCAGCACCACTGGGATGTCTTATTGGCTGAAGAAAGGTTGCATGATCTGATGGAAGATAGATGTTCATTTTCGTACAGTAGGGGAAAGAATTTGGGTAGCCACATCAATCATTATAAATGTAATATAGGATCGGACCATTTGTCACAGGCCACATTGGATGATTCTAGGGCAGTTGGGTGCTTTCTGTGTGGGCATTGTTCCTTTTGTAAATATATTCAACAGATAAAGGAATTTACTAGTAGAAATACACCATGAACTTTTTCCATAAATACTTTTTCTAATTACAGTAGTGACTGGTTATTTATCTTGTGGTATGCACTTGTTTGGCTTTTTATATCTGCAAAGCTTCCAGATCTATCAGGCTTCGTATTTCTGAATATCTTAGCAATATTAAAAATAAATATTCTACCAATGCACTATACAAACACACAATTGTACACACTTCTGCTAGTGTTAAATTTATCATTATTGATAAAATATTGGATAATAGATGCTTTAAGACAGGCTGGCATAACATCTTGAACAAAAAGGAGAAATCATGGATTGTGAGACTGGGTGGATTGTTTCCACCTGGTTTGAATGATCATTTATAATTTTTTAATTGGTTAATTAATTTGGATTATGTGTGTGTGTGTGTGTGTGTGTGTGTGTGTGTGTGTGTATGTATATATATATATATATATATATATATATATATATATATATATATATATATATATATATATATAAAATGTAGATATTGTGTGGTTGACTGCAGTTAATATTATGCATTGAGAAAGCCCTTGGGCCGAAACCGGTCTGTTGACTGTTGGTTGACTTATTAAAGTCAGTTTAGTTCCTATTCCAGTTGGTGCTAGCTGTTTTTTCTGTGTTGTATATTAAATATATTTAAACCTTTGATTGTGGCTGATCTGTGTAGAGATATTTAAGTTTTGAGAGTACTTGCATATTTATTTGGTGACACTGTGTGAGCCACTCCTAATAGCCTTGTTGTTGGTCAAACTACCATTTGTGTTCATATTAATGTTACACATTAAGATTGGACACCATTTGTTAAGGGCCTTAAAGTTGCTGATGAGTGGCAATAATAACTATCTTATAGTCCGGACAGAAGGGGGCATATCTAGTATACCCGTGCCAGCCTTTCCCAGGTGTGTGTGTGTGTGTGTGTGTGTGTGTGTGTGTGTGTGTGTGTGTGTGTGTGTGTGTGTGTGTGTGTAAATCAAACCTCAGAGTGTGTGTGTCAGCTGCTTGGGCAGGGACATAAAATACTGGTTGGACAGAGAGAGTGTTGGAGGTCTAGGCTTGGTCACTCAGCTGAGATCTCAACTCTGTAGCTGTGCCACTGGGGAGTCTTATTGAGGATCTGGAGAAAGGTAGAGGAATCAGCCCTGGACTGACTGTGGTCTCTGTGTGCTCTTAAGGGAAATTGTACTTGATGTAGAGAGCTGCATCTGGAATTACTGTGTGTGTACCTGTCATCCTCTCAGTGTACTTCCCCCACTGTTGACAGTGGGGAGGATTGATGCTTCTTGATTACTGTCCAGTGGTGGGGCATCACAGAGGGCTTTGTAAGAAGATAGAAATGTTTAAAAAATGTGCCTGTTAAAAGGTTGCATTGAATGTTTGAATGCTGTCCTGTAATTTTGGAATCTGATATTAACCTACATTTGACTTGTACAGTGGAATAGCTTCCTTACTCAAACATCTTGCTTGTGTGCAAAACACAGTGCTGTAGTTATGTGGAATTCTTCAGGTGAAAGCGCAACATGTCTTTGTGATTTCTTTTTTCATCAAATGACATAAGTGTCAGTATAAAACTAAAAATAAATACCACATAAGCCTGTGCTTTTATTCAGCCATACTTAATTTTCTCAAGAGATACAAACAAGAAACATACATGTTGTATTTCTTGAGTGCTTATCTGACATTGTTTGCTTCTGGGTACATTTTTCTGATGCCTTGCAGCCTTGCAGAAGTGCAAGTAATATTTTGCTTTATTCCAGAACCAGAGTAAAAAAAACAGCTTCTGTAAATTGTTCTGAACAGAGTTGGCATCATTAAGTAGATACTCCATATACAGTACAGTGATGCTAAATAAATTATGGCATGGTTGCCTGACACTGTTGGCTTCCTGTTTTCATAGGTTCATGAACAATTGCAAGACTAACTGCTCTTGTGGGGCCATTTTAAGGCTAGCCAATTTCCTTTTCATAAGAATCAAACCCTGTATGTACCTTGTGTTTGTGAGGTAAACATCTTAACCTCTGCACCGGCTTCCCAGCTTATTTCAAGTGGCTGTTCCACAAATAATCTTTATTCCAAACTAGATAAGACCTAGACAGTATAAATGAAGTATACTCCTGAAATATTGCTAAGAAAAAGAAAGTTGAGAAAAAATATCACTTGTGCTTAGTAAGTCAACCCAGTTTTAAAAAAATGAATAGGTAAGCTGTCCTAGACTGCACACAGTGGACTGCAAAGACTGCATTTTATTACACTAGCATTTAAAGCGCACAAAATCCAGGAACCCACACAACCAGAACGGTAGATCATTTTGCTTATGTGATATTATCATCCTTGTGTGTGTTTTATTCTGAGTTGCTTTTTTCCCTGCACATTTTCCTTTCCATGCCAATTCTTTGTCATTGTGAATGTCTGTTTTATAGTGCAATTTGAAATGTTTGTGTCTGCTGAAATAAGATGTGGACTGTATTTAACTGTTGTAATATATTTTGCCTAGGCTGCATACAATGACATGTGACAGTGTGTATGTTAAAATTCTGTTCACTTACAGATTGTAGTACTGGCTGTGTCAAAAATATGATTAGAAGAACACTGGTTTGTACTCGTGAGATCTGATAGTAGGTACTGGAATGACATAAATGGTCATACGAGTCCGTTTTCTTGTAATTTTATCTCTTTATGATCTACTAAATTGGAAAAAACACCATTTAGAATTGTCTGTGTTCTAAGCTATTTTTTTCCCTTATCTGGGACTGTTGCAGTAAGAGGTAATTATGAATGAGTAACACAGTGGCAGTAATATCTACTCTCCAGCTTTACTTCACTACTTTGTTTCTGAACTCTGTACATAAATGTGCACTTATAAATATAGTAGCACTTGTAAAGTTTGTCAGGATACTCAGCAATGATTCAACAATTCAAATGTGTTAAAAGATTCCCTGAGGTCTTTACTGTGACTGCCAGATACTGCTGCTGGAAGAGTCACATGATATGCATACCTAATAAGAGAGTACTACCCATTTTAAGCTGTAGCACTGTATGCTACACCCCCCACTTTTTTATTAAGCATTTGAGGTTGTAATTACTTTACGAATGCTTCAACTATGTAACTTCTAGATTAGCATGCCACTAATCTGATATCACATAATAAAAATACTGTAGCATTTTAGCGTAAACTATTTAAGCAACATATAGATCATAAGAGTCAACTAGAAACCTTTTTTAAAATTGTATAAATTGAGTTGTGATGATATTTCTTGCTGAGTAATGAGTAGCCTCCTCTTGCAAGACTGACTTTTCGTATGGTTCTGGTACATTGTTGTATTTTTTTTACTATGATACAAGGTGAGGAAGTTCCAAACTCTGTAAATGAAGCATTCCTCTCTTGAAGTAATGTCCTCTATTTATTTTTGAAAATAACAATCATCTCCCTAGACAACATAAGATGTTTAAGCTGCTCAGTTAAGAACTACAACTTCCAGTCCATTGCTTCTGCCTCAGTATCTGAAATCTTCTTCTAGTTTCCTTCTGTATATTGAACTGTTTCCTGGAGTGCATGCTACAGTAAAATTTCTGACTATACTAATTTCTTACTTACATTTCTTTAAACGTGATATTAGTAAGGAAGCTGAAATCTGTAATTAATAAGTTGATGAGAGTGTGAAATTTTGCAGTAGAATATTCTTGTATTAAAAAATTGCAAGATTCCCCATAGTTACTGCTGGGATTCCTTTTTTTTTTCCTACCAGATTCTTCACTGCTGGAATAGCACTTTCCCAAGGCCATTAGCTCATGGTAATGTAGACGTGTAGTTATATATGTAAACTCTCACTCTTGTTTGTAACCTTTCAAACGCCCAAGATTTTGAACTAGGTTCATTGCCTGCTACAGTACTTGTCATAATCCCTAAACAGATACATAGCTTCTTTTGAGGCAAAAGAAATCTGTAACCACTTAGCCCCTTGGATGATGATGCTGATTCATTACCAGGGCACCCTTGTTCTGCATTAGTCATCCTTTCTTCTTCTGGATTGATATTATAGTTACTCCTCTTGTCCCGTCTTTATTCATGTATCAAACCACTACATTATACCTGTAGCTTTGGTACTTCTACTTCAGTATTCCAAAATGTGTCATAAGCATTCTGTCATGCATAGGTAAAGTTATCCTGTAAGTGTTGAGCATTAACCCTTGGTTGCTGCTTCCCCTCTGATTTAAAGCCAAGGCTGAATTTCTCTTGTGAGTGAATCTTTACTCACAATGACTTAGGACCTAAAAATGCAGTTAATGATCCAGAAGAAGAAATGATGACTAAACCTAATAATGGGCGATTTCAACTACCCCACCATTAACTGGGAAAACTACTTGTGTACCAACTCTTTTGCTCAACGTTTTCTGGAATTCATAAATTCCAACGCCTTGGATCAACTTATCCACACCCCCACCAGGGACAGCAATATCCTTGACCTGGTCATTACCAACATGGGCGACCGGTGTTCCACACCAGAGGTCAATTCCTCGTTGGTCAGATCTGACCACAAGCTAATCACCCTAGACATACACATCCTGCCCCCACCCCCCATTAGGGAAACCACCGTAAAAAATTTCTCCAAAGCCAACTTCACGCTTCTTAAGACAGAAGTGGCAAACTTCACGACACCCATGCAGACGTACAATAGGGGTACGACTGCTGAATCCTACACAAATGTACTTTATAAGCACTTACATGAGTGCATGGCTCGTGCTATCCCTAACAGAACCTAGATGCTATCCTCCAAAAAAAGGAAGCCAATCTGGTGGTCCCCTGCCATAAACAAACTCTACAACAGAAGAAAGAAACTGTTGCAAAAAAGATTAAAATCCCATGATTGGAGGAACTCCCCGGTCAGCCTCAGTAAGACGCTGAGATCCCTCATAAAATCCTCCAAAGCAAGTTACAAAAACAAATTCGCCACTGATTCTAAAGACGACCACAAAGCATTCTATAGCTATGTCAAGAATCTCAATGGCAACACTCTGATCTGCTCTGAGTTGCAGCACAATGGCACTAAATATACAGAACCAACTGATATTGCCAACATCCTGGCAGATAGGTTCAGTACTAACTTTACCCCCTTCTCACCCCATAAAGGGCCCATCTCTATACTGGAAGAATGCAGAGTTCCTGCAATCACGGCTGCACAGGTAAAAACTACACTCTCCAAAGCCAAGAACACAGCATCCATGGGACCTGACAACATCTCAGGCTGTGTTCTACACAAACTATAGAATGAACTGGCACCCCACCTAAGCACCATGTTCAATCATAGCCTCACCTGAGGCTTTGTGCCCACTGAATGGTGCACAGCAACTGTTATCCTACTCCACAAAAGGGGAGTCACCACGGACCCCGGGAACTACCACCCCATTAGCCTAACGAGCCTGGTCTGCAAATCCATGGAAAGTATCATCATGGAACTTCTAAACAAAGACATTGGTAATCTCCAAACTCTGGACCCCACCCAGTTCAGGTTTGTAAAAGGCAGATCATGTCTCCTAAACCTGATAGACTTCTTTGAAGCAGTCACCAAAGCCATAGAAGAGGGTAAGGTGATTCACACAGCCTATCTAGATCTCACCAAGGCTTTTGACACCATCCCCCACTCTGGAATTATAGATAAACTCACTAAACTAGCTATAAATCCCTATGTCACAAGATGGGTTGTCAACTGGCTCACTGACAGAGCCCACACTGTGAAAGTAGCAGACACCAAATCCGACTTCGGACCAGTGACAAGTGGAGTACCACAGGGTTCAGTCCTGGGTCTTCTCTTGTTTGGTATCTACTTTTCTGAAGTACAGGCTAACACAGAAGGTCTTTGGCTAACGAAGTTTGCAGATGACCGCAAACTAGGAGCCATAATCAAACCTCCTAATTGTGTGGACATCCTACAAAAGGGCCTCACTGAGACAGATTCCTGGTGTCAAAGCCACGGCCTCAAGCTCGATGCCAAAAAGTGTATTGTCATCCCCTTTGGTAAAAACTCTGTCCCTATGTGCTACCACGTAGGTGGTAGTCTACTTAACACCGAAAGTGTGATGAGACCTTGGGACACAGGTGGGCAGTAGTCTGTCCTTTGATAATCACATCACCACAGTAGTCAGGAAATCCTTCTATGTGGCACACCTCATCACAAAAGGTTTCTCATCCAGTAAAAAAGAGGTCTTTGTTCCCTTCTACTCGTCACTCATTGGACCCATTATAGTGTACAACGTCCCTTTTAGTATGTACCTCACAAGACATCTAAGGCCACAGAAATACCTCACAAAGAGGATTATCGGCCTCAAACAGATGCCCTGTGCAGACAGTCTCAAAAAACTCCAGCTTTACTTTACCGCATATCGCCTACTCAGAGGCGATCTCTGTCTAATATACAAAGCTATGTCAAACCCAGAGCTGTTGGACATGCTCCACTTAAAGAAATCCCAATTCCTCTGAGCTACACGCTCTAGGGACCTAAACCTTGTCACCACAATAAACAGAACATGCTGGAGGGATAGATTCCTGTCCCAGAGACTTCCCATACTCTGGAACAAACTACCTATCTATATCAAACAAAGCTCCTCATTAGCACTCTTCAAGAAAAATCTTGATGATTGGATGGGAAACAGGAAATTCACCCTGGGGATCACCTCTGTAGCTCTGCTCGACAGGGGCAGAGAAAAATTATTTTCTTGGGTGACGAAAACCAGAGTACCCTTTTGGCTAGCTTATATAGGCCCTAGAGCCAATAGCCTAGTACCTACCTATGAACCTAAGTCACAATGAGAGGTTTACAGTTCTAAAATTCTTTGATTTGTTTTTCTTTTGTCGTTAGCTACAGTATCACTCAGAAAATGTCTTTTTTCTTCTAGCAAATCTTTCTCTCCTTCTTTGATAATGTTTGTTTTATGTAGTCCTATATCTGACCTGTATGTCATGTTAGAGTCATATTTCTGCAGATAGTTAACAGCCTCTGCAGTCTTGGAGATGCAGTTAACAAAGACTGAGTATGCTTTGCTTGGGTTTATGGTCTGCATCTACTTCTTCGCCATAGATAATGTTTGCGGAATAGTTCACTTTTATGCACTATTGCTGACAGCTCTTTTATTTGAGCTTGTCTGCTTTTTTTTACATTTATAAATGCTCTTGATCCACAAACAACTCCATTTGTATGGTTGGCTATTGTTTATTAGCTTATCTGCAGTCATTTGTTTTTTTCAGCATACCTTGTTCTCCTCCATCTCTAAATTCTTAGTCTGTATGCTAGTCTGTCAACCCTTACTTTTCTTTATATCTCTTTCACAGGTACAGCCCCTCATTAACTCAGGATTTGTCCCTTTTCACAGCTCTAATTTCTACTGTGTTCTTAAAAACTGTACATTAACAGAACTATTTCATATCTTCTCTTTACCAAAATGCTTTCTATATTTCTTAAGACTCTACACTCAGACATCAAGCTTTGTACCTGACTGATTCTGTAGCACTGGGATGGCTTTCTCTCTGCTGTGTAGGCACCGTAATGCTTGAGCTCACTCTGCTCCCCTTCTCTACCCCCCCCCCGTTCTCAGTACCACCACCATCTACTTTTCTTAACTCCCTACAATCATTATTATCACCTCATTATTCTATCATCAGTCTTCTACATACCTACCTTACTGTTTAGTCCCTGCCTGCCTTACACACTCCTCTTTAACTCCTTCAAAAGCCTTTCACTGTATAAAGACCACCTTCCTATCAACCATGCTGCTGCATTCCTCCCTTAGCATATTTCTCCTTCTCCTAGCACATATTACACATATTACAACCTTGCACACCGTAACAATAAAAATGCAAACAACAACCATCACTGCCACTTTGACCAGCTATGACATTACCAATAATTACTATGAAATCTCCCCAGCTTATGTACCCTTTCCACTACTTTAAACTTAATACTCTACTCACACCTTCCAAACTATAAAATAGTTTCTGTACCTACAGCATCTGTGTGGTAACATCCACCCTAACCCAGGTCCTACTCTTCCTACAATCTGCACAGCCCCTTCAATAACTCTGGACCTTGTTATAGTAAATGCACATAGCGTTTGTGACAAAATTTACTGACCTTCATGCCTGGATAACACATACCACAGATGTCTTGACCATTACAGAAACTTAGCTTAAATGTAATATGAAAGACTTCTTTTCCTGGCTACAGTACAATTGGATCAGTCAGACTACAGCAGAAAGCATGTAGAAAACCCTTACTCTATGCAACCTCCTATAGTCTTGCTCCATACTCAAGACGCCATTCCAAAATTATCCATTGCTGAAATTCTTGTCCCCTTCCTAAAGTTAAATAAGGCATAAAGTACATGCATTGTTTTTCTTTATATTGCTGCTGGAAACATCATTCAATTCTGGTAGATAGTCTCTTGGATTTCCAATACAATTACTAATGAAACTATCATTCTAGGTCACGTCAAAATCATCAAGCAGAAAGATGACTCCCCAACTTCCAGCATGAATCTGTTTGGGTTCACATAACTTATTAAAACATCAGTTGGGCTCCATCCCTGATTGGATTATTGTTACTGACAGATACTGCTGGTATACTTCCCAGTACTCTTAAGTGAACACCTGTTGATCTATGTCCATAGAACTATTTCTCATTTGGCCAAAAAGCATAATTAAAGTAACCTGCAGTCTTTTAAAATTTAACCGAGAGTCATTCCTTGATACATTAAAAGTCATGAACTGGGCCATATTAAAAACATTCCATTTAAATGAAAGTGTAAATCATTTTAGTTCAATATTTCTAATTACCCTCAATGGTTTAGTTCCTTTTTGTACAAAAAGAATCAAAACCAATGATTCTGTGTGTCTTTCTAAAGGGGCAAGGCATGGAAAGAATGGCAAAAGCACAAAACAAACACAAATCTACATTTATTTAGATGACTCTGGAACCAGGCTAAAAACATATACATGTGGACAAAAACAAAATTTTATACACTTCTACAAACCAACCATAAAAATAACTAAAAAAAAATTGCTGGTCTTTTATAACTTCAATCCATCTCCTGAAAGCACCCCTCTTCAAAGTGCAAGCATGTTCAGTAATTACTTTATTGAAAGTATCTCCATATTTATCACAAACTGTTCTCCATCCTTATTATTTGATCTACTCTTAAATGTTATGTCCCAGCATTATTGAAAAAGCCTACATCATTCCCCTGTATGAAGGAGGTAACAATACTAACATATCTAAATTCATCCCATTGTCTTTTTGTCCCCTTTTTCAAAACTTTTAGAAAAATTTGTACACAAATAGCTTTTTTACCACCACCTTCACAATCAGCTGTTAAATTCTACTCAACATGGCTTTCACACACCCTGCTATACAACCACTGGATTATTGTCCTTTATGGACAATGTTAAATGTTAATAAAGTTAGGGATTCTGGCAAACTTGACTCATCATTATTCCCCAACCTGTCCAAAACTTTGGATAATGTCTCCAATTCTAAACTCTTGAATCAGTTGTCCACCATTGGTTTATCCCTCCACTTTCCAGTGGTTTGCTAGTTATGTACCTAATAGACAGCAGTCTGTAATGTGGCAAAGCTCTCTCTCTCTTTCCATACCTACCAAACATCACTGGCGTTCCTCAAGGCAGTATTCTTGATCCCCAGCAGTCTGTAACGTGGCAAAGCTCTCTCTCTCTTTCCATACCTACCAAACATCACTGGCGTTCCTCAAGGCAGTATTCTTGATCCCCTCCTCTTTACCATGTTCAACAATCTTCACATTTCTTCCTGTCAAGGCTCCCTTATTCAATACAGTGATGATTTCACTATTCTATGCATAGCAAACAGTCTGTCACACCTTCAACACACAACACAGTAAGCTTTCATGTTGAGACTTGGCTCAGTAATGTCCAACATTTGCTTAACATTAAGAAAACCAAGCCTCTCCTCTTGACTCCAAAAACACATGGTCTAGATAAAACCAAATTTAAAATCCTTTCTCCTAACAATACAGAAATTGAAGTAGTCTCTCACACACAACTTTTAGGAATAACAATAGATGATAATCTCAGATTTGAACTTGACACCCAGAATAATATAAAAACAATGAAAATTATACCAACAGCTTAGAATGCTCTGTAGTCATTAACACTTTCTGAATATATCTGCAAAAGCCCTTGCCGCCACATACCTTTTACCCTCAGTCCTAGAGTACCAATCCTTAACCAACCTACAAATCTCGCTAAAAACTAAACTTGAAACATGCTATAATAAAATTGCTAAATTTGCAACTAGTGCAGTACATTACACCCATACACCCAACACTGCGCAGGTCTTTAGTCTCTCATGTGGCTTGAACGTTCCCATCATCTAACCTACCTACAACTTATAACTACACATAGCATTATTCCTAAACGTGCAGCCTGCCCTTAGCTCTCAACTCCACACATAGCTCCCCAACAGACCACTTTGATCAGAAGATAAACATCTCCTAAAGAACCAGCAAGTCACCTGGGCAAACCGTGTACTCCTTTTCTGCAGCTAAAATCTGGAACACCTTACCACTAGTCATTAAGTCAAACTCTAACTTTCTTGCCTTTCAGCGCTCACTAAAGGAATTTTTGTGCAAATGTTGGCTCTGCTTATGGTTTAATCCAGGCTGAACTCTTACTTCTGACCTTTCAGCTCATATCTGCCTATTACACTTTGCTACTAGGTAAATGCATTTTGTTATTACCTTGCCTTGCCTATCTAGCTTGTACTTTTAACTATTAAATGCATTATTTTCTTTTACTGTTTATTTCTAAAATCTGACTAGTTCTTTTCATTCATCTTTTATATACCTTTAATATAACATCCTTACCAATTATTGTTCATCTTGTATAATACTGCATATCTGATTGCTCATGGAGCCAATCACCTGATATATTTTGCTGTATTTTGGTTCTGAAACTATGTATTTTATTATTTAACCAATGTTATTTTTCGTATGTACTTTTATGTAGTTTGATATATCTGTAACTTTTCTCATCTGGCCTCCTCTGAAAATAGGTACTTTAGTCCCAGTCAGACTTTTCCAGTAAACAGCAATAAAATAAATAACTGGTCTGCTGTTCTTTAAGATCACAGATCCTACATTATTGTACCTTGCATCTACTTCAAGCACAGGTAGCCATTTGCAGCATAATATTTAAACACAGGTGCTTCTGCTGCTACTTTCTGAGCATTTTAAACTGTTTCACTGTTCTTTGATCCTTTCTGAAGTTGCATCTTATTCCAGCATTTTTACCTCCAATATATATTGCATGAATTTTCCAAGATAATGTATCATATCTGCAAATCTCATTTATGCTTTTTGTTTTGTGACTTTGGTACGTTTTGCACTAGCATATGATCCACATCATATTTTTCCCAGGTTTTTATACTTGCACTTAATTTCATTTTGAAATTAAAACAGCTGAAGATTTTTATGACTTGTGAAGCTGTTTGAAGTACTTCTGGTGTTGATGAGATGCAAAATGGATGTTTGAGGAACATGTATCATGTTCTTAATATGTCAAACCATTAGTCAGTTTGAGCTCAGCTGACTAAAAGTCAAGTTTGGGTGCCAAGCCCTTCCTTCAGAGCTTTCTGTAGCTAAGAAGAGAACTGCCTGTGGGCTTTTGAGGATTGATGGTTGGCTAATGTTATTCATTGCTTGGTGGATAAGTTCCCTTCAGGGGGAACAAACTTTGCATGTTTCATTTTTACTTCTTGAAAGTTAACTTTTGTGAAAAGCATTTTAAGCTAGGAACAATATTTTCCTTTATTGTTTTGTGACCATATACTTTCAAATGGGAGAACATTTTTGTGTTTCAGAGTTGTCAGGTGTTGTTTTAAACTTTTTTTGTGGGTGTGTGAAGGTGAAAAAACTCTGATTTTACTATTGGGGGCTTGGGGAGGGTTATGTGCTTTTTTACTGTGTTTTGTCTGGGGGAAAAAAGTTACTTTTTTTGCTACTTTTCTGTGTTACCAACTATTGTTCCTAAGCTTTCCTGGGAAAGAATCACCATTTTCAACATGACCAGGGAATAAAGTACTGGTCCCCTGGTCGGACCTTCTTTCAGCGAAAATAAAAGATTAAGCAGTGTTTGCCACCACAAGTGGGTGAGACTGCTATGGCCAAAGCTGATTCTTCAGACCACTCCTCTTTTTCTTCAGATCCCTGTGGTATAGTCCGTACAGCCACCATGGGTCGGGGTTAAGTCATGTCCTCAATGGCTGCTGGGGTTCCCTCAGTGGGCGTGGGAGAGCCACTCTTGTTGGTCATGGGAGAAGGGGCAAGGAATATGCCTCTGTTTAGCAACAGCATGTTGCCCATTTTAGAGACCCTGCTGCTGGCAGTACTGGATCTGTTTTTCCACAAATTCCTGTCAAAATCTCATGTATCATTTACTCAGGACAAGAGTAATAGTTAGGCTTGGTTCAGAGTCTTGTTTAGGCTGTTGATCCTTCTTGTAAGTTTTTCTGGTAAAAGGGATTCCTTTTTTCCTGAAGAGGTTCAAGAATTGGAATCTGTAGGGGATTGTGATGGGACAGATGCATTTTTTTTTCTCCTCAGGTTTCAGATTCATATTCCGAGGTGAGTGTAGTGAGGGATTCTCTTTCTTTGAGACTGTTTACAGTATGAGCCATTTTTTTTCAATGGGAGAGTACTGAGGTTTCACAGTCCCATAGAAAATGTTATGATCTGGTTATAATTTAAACTTTCAGAACTTTCAGCCATCCCCCAGTGCTGTCAACATTGGAGGATGCTTATGTCACGGTCTTTAGTTTCCCTTAAAGTCAGCCAGCTGTCAGTAAGAAAGCAGATAGACTGTGCATTGTAAAATTCTTCAGCCATTCAAGTTTATGTATTTATTTATTACATTTGTTAACCAGGAAAGTCCAACTGGGCCAGGAGCCCATTTTCAGCAGAGGCCCGCGGAGGAAAGCTCCACAACAGTACAATATATATATTGTAAGACTCAGTATTTGTTTACTGTACAGTGATTTTAAGACATTACTATACAATTTTTACTTACAATAACATAAGACTGTTTAGGCAAAAGTAATGATACACAAAATAGCATTTTTTGACTTGAGATTAGATATTTAACCTTTGTAAACAGTTTCATATAAGCAGTGTTGGCAAGGTAGCAAGGGGAATTGATACAAAGAAATATTTAGTTGGAGTGGGATCAGGGAGAAATTCTAGCAATAGTGTTGGGAAATACCAGGATGGGTAGGCAGTGGAGGGAGTGTGGATAGGTGGATTAAAGCCAGTGGTTAGTTAGGTAGCATTTTTTGACTTAAGATTAGATATTTAACCTTTGTAAACAGTTTCATATAAGCAGTGTTGGCAAGGTAGCAAGGAGGGAATTGATACAAAGAAATATTTAGTTGGAGTGGGATCAGGGAGAAATTCTAGCAATAGTGTTGGGAAATACCAGGATGGGTAGGCAGTGGAGGGAGTGTGGATAGGTGGATTAAAGCCAGTGGTTAGTTAGGTAGTTTATTAGTAGTTTTCTGAACTTGTGATGGTGTGGTTTTTTTGTAATTGCAGGAGGGAGAGTATTCCATAATTTGATAATTTTATTGTAATAGAGACAGGCATCATGATAGTTATGGGATTTGGTGACCTTTAGTGTAAAATTATAGGAGGATCTGAGGGTCCTGGGATTAAGATTTGGTTGGATGAGATTGGAGAGGGCAGGGCAGGTAGTGGGAAGGTGAATTATTTTGTGGACCATCGATAGTTGGTTGAGACCCATAAGGTTAGGGTGTTCAAGCCATTTTATTTGAGAGAGCACAGTACAGTGGTGAGTCATGTGTGGGGTATTCAAAGCAAACTTTGCAATTTTGTGATAGCAGGATTCTGGATTATTTAGGTCAGATTTGCGAAGGTTGGTGAGTATGTGGGAACTGTAAAGGAGAGGTGAAAGTTGGTGAGAATGGGCTGTGGCAAGCCTGGCATTATGGGATAGGCATGGTTTGGCCCTATATAAGGTGCCAAGCTTGATGTGCAATTTTTGATTGCTAAGGAGTCATGTTTTTCAAAAGTTAGACTCTCATCAATAGTGACCCCCTAGGAGTTTGGTACGAGTTGTGAGTTCGATCTTGGTGTTGTTTGAGGAGAAAATTGATAGAGGGGCATTACAAGATTTGGAGTTTTTGTTTTCGAAGATTATAAGTTTGGTTTTGTTTGGGTTGAGAATTAGTTGATGTTCTGAAAGGTATCTTTCTATGCTTAAGAAAGATGATTGCATTTTTATTTTAAGTCGTCGGTGGTGTTGGGGCAGAGAATATAAGGGGAGCATTGTCTGCGTATTGGACAGTCGTGGCTAGTTTAGTTGCTGTTCTGAGATCATTTGTGAATAGGATGAAGAGGAAAGGGCCTAGTACAAAACCTTGGGGCATGCCAACAGAAATGGGGAGAGGGAGGAGAGGGTATTTTGCCATTTGATGGTCTGCTGCCTATTTGAAAGATAACTGAGGAACCAGGACAGAGAGGGTGGGTTGATGTTGTAGGTAGATATTTTATTGAGTAGGAGTTGGTGGGAAACTGTGTCAAAGGCTTTAGACATGTTCAGAAAGATAGAGGAGACTGCCTGGCTTTCATTTCGTAGTTGATGAATGGTGTTGGTAAAAGAGATTAGGGCAGTGGAAGTATTGTGTTTGGGTATGAAGCCGTGCTGTGAATGGGAAGGAGATTATGGCAGTGGAAGTATTGTGTTTGGGTATGAAGCCGTGTTGTGAATGGGAAGGAGATTATTCTAGAGTAGATGGTTGAGAAGCTATGCGTGGATGCATTTTTCTAGGATTTTAGCTAGGGGCGATAGAATGGTGATGGGGCGGAAGTTGGATAGTTCTTTGGAGGGACCTCCTTTGTGGAGTGGGATAATATGGGATATTTTCCAGCGAGTAGGCACATATTGTTCAGAGAATGAACAATTGATCAAGATAGATATGGGATAAGCAATGGATGGGGCTGCACATTTTAAGAACTCTTTTGGGAGCTGTTCTGCATCCAGACAGCAGGGTTTAAGTTTGGCTAGGAGAGATTTGATGTAGCTTGTTTAAATGGGAGAAAAGTAGAAGGGGTTAGCGCTAATCCCAGACCTGACCCAGCAGGTATGGCTTTAGTAAATCCAGTTATGACCAAATATTTTGTTAATTCTAAATCCTTTTGTTGATAAAAATGACCCAAAATCAGAAAAAAGGCCAGCACCAAGGAAGGTTCAAAAGTAGTTTAATAAAACTGAAACTAGACCGGTTTCAGCAGCAAGGCTTTCATCAGTAGTATAGTCAGCAAAAAGCACTTAGTCATCATCTTATATAATGTTCTCTAAGGCATCTATATGACATCACTTCCTGATAAGTCAAAAATGCAAACAAGGCAAAAGTAATTGAAAAATACAATCAAGGCAAAAGTAATTGAAAAATACATAGTTCAGTAAACAAAAAAGTTTGCCTGAGTTGCATGCATATCTCCAGATTATAATGAAAAAATCCAAAGAGACACAGTATACTGGTATATCAATGATAATAAACAAACTTAATAAAAACGTACAATAAAGGGTAAATGCCCAAAAATAAACCCGAAACAAAAGTCAGGTAATAAGAATTCTGGTGTTGAATACCAGCCACAGTATCCTAAAATGAGCTGAAATGCAAAAACCTAAGCAATGCAACCTGATAAGAAATAAGTACATATACGTAATGCAAGTGATGATTAATTACAAATTATAATTTATCATTTAATCCAGGAGGGAAAAGCCCCCCAAGTTTAATGATCCACCTTTTTTCTTTGGTATTTAGGATATCATGCCAACCTGTTTTAAAAGATCGATTCCCTATGATATGATCAATGATGGTGAATGTAAATTTGGCAGTGGGATGTTTGATAACATGTCTATATAGTGCATTAGTTAATCTTCTGTTTCTAATGTCACCAAGGTGTTCAGAGATCCTGACACGAAACTGTCTAGACGTTTGGCCAATATAAAATGCATGACATGTACATGTGGTAAGATAAATAATCCAGTCTGAACTGCAGTTACCAAAAAACTGTATGTCGTATATTTGTCCAGTGTTCCTACTAGTGAAAGAAGTAGTTTTGAAAATATAGTTACAAAAACTGCAATGTCCACATGGATAAATGCCTGAAAGTTTATCTCCAGTAAGTGTTCTTTGAGTTGGAGTGTGATCCATGACCCTGTTTTTTTTAGTGTGTGAAAATAAGATTCCCTAAAGTTTTGCCTTTCCTATAGGAAAAATAACATCGTTCTCCGAGATAATCTTCCAACAATGGATGAGAATTCAATATATTCCAGTGAGTATTAATAATATTTACTAAATTGGCACTATTCCTGCCATAAGTGGTGACAAATCTACATACATCTGATTCCTCATTATGAGTTTTAGTATTGTATTGGAGAAGAGAATCCCTGGATTTAGCATTACTAAATTGGACTGCTGACTCAATAGTACGAGTGGAATAACCTCTGGACAAAAATCTCTTGGTTAGATCCATTTGATGACTCTGAAGATCATCCACTGAGGAACAAATCCTTTTCATCCGCACAAACTGTGATTTCGGTATGTTCCGAATAATATGTTTCGGATGAAAACTATCAGCATGTAGAAGGGTATTATATTGTGAGAATTTTCTGTGTACGGACGTTCTAAGAGTGTTATCCTCCTGTTGAATTAAATTGACATCCAAATAACTGATTGCACTCCTATTATATTCCACAGTGAATTCGATACCCCAGATGTTCCCATTCAAATGTTGAATAAATTCCTGGAGGTATTCCTCACCTCCTTTCCATATAAGCCAACAGTCGTCCAGGTATCTTCTCCATATATCAATCTCAGGTAGATATATGTTGTGCAAAGGGTCATATAAAATCATATCTTCCATGTAGCCCATGAACAGATCAGCATAGATGGGTGCAAAGGATGCACCCATAGCCATTCTGTAGTTGCCAATAGCAGTTTTGTTGGAAATAAAAAACATTTTTAGTTAGAATGTGTTCAACCATACACAACAATAAGGTGTTCATCCCTGGGGGGTATAAATTGGTTTTATTTAGCCAGTATTCCAAGGCATTAATATCCGCCCAATGAGGGATGCTGGTATAAAGCGAGGATACATCAAGGGTACACATAAGCCATTCAGGGTCCAATTGAGACTCGGAGACTATCTGCAAAAATTCAGTCGTGTCCTTGATTCTTGCTCTAACACATGTTAACAGTGGTTTCAATTTTTCAGTTAGAAAAACAGACAAGGGTTCAGTGAGTGACCCAATGCCAGATACAATCGGTCTGCCTGGTGGCTGATCAATGGACTTATGAATCTTAGGAAGTAGATAAAGTTGTTGTTTCGGAGGATCCTTAACCGTCAAATGAGTTTTGGTTTTATCAGAGATAATTCCAGATTCTACAGCCTTTTCCAAAAATTCATTAATTTCCAAGGCAAAACCTGGAGTCGGATCAATCTCCATCTTCATGTAATGATGATGGTTGGAAAGTTGTCTAAGACCTTCATTCACATAATACTCAGTATCCATCACCACCACCGCACTTTGTCGGCAGAAATAATAACAATATCCGTATTGTTTCTGAGTTGTGTGAGTGCTATTTGTTCCTTCCTAGACATGTTATGCTTTATAGTGTCAACAGAACCCAAATTGAAGTGTATATCCTTTATAACCGCCTGCTGGAAAACAGCAACATGTTTATCCATGGGAGGGTTAAATGTAGATTTGTGAAATCTAAAATCAGATGATCTTTCAGCATTGTCAGTTTGATCTTGTTGTTGAAAAAATAATTTCAAGTTAATTTTCCTACAAAAATCCATTGTATCAGAAACCAAAATACTTTCATCAGTGAAAAAACCAGGTATGAAACCAAGGCCTTTATTAAGAAGGGAATATTGATCAGTCAAAATATGATTTGAAATATTTAAAACATTAGTACATGAATGATTTACTTCACTATCGACATGAAGAGCTCTTCTAAGTTTTTGACACCTGTGTTTCCTTCCTGCCCTGTGTTTTTTCCCCCTAAAGGGACCTCAGTGGGGGTGCACATTTTAAGAACTCTTTTGGGAGCTGTTCTGCATCCAGACAGCAGGGTTTAAGTTTGGCTAGGAGAGATTTGATGTAGCTTGTTTAAATGGGAGAAAAGTAGAAGGGGTTAGCGCTAATCCCAGACCTGACCCAGCAGGTATGGCTTTAGTAAATCCAGTTATGACCAAATATTTTGTTAATTCTAAATCCTTTTGTTGATAAAAATGACCCAAAATCAGAAAAAAGGCCAGCACCAAGGAAGGTTCAAAAGTAGTTTAATAAAACTGAAACTAGACCGGTTTCAGCAGCAAGGCTTTCATCAGTAGTATAGTCAGCAAAAAGCACTTAGTCATCATCTTATATAATGTTCTCTAAGGCATCTATATGACATCACTTCCTGATAAGTCAAAAATGCAAACAAGGCAAAAGTAATTGAAAAATACAATCAAGGCAAAAGTAATTGAAAAATACATAGTTCAGTAAACAAAAAAGTTTGCCTGAGTTGCATGCATATCTCCAGATTATAATGAAAAAATCCAAAGAGACACAGTATACTGGTATATCAATGATAATAAACAAACTTAATAAAAACATACAATAAAGGGTAAATGCCCAAAAATAAACCCGAAACAAAAGTCTGATTTTGGGTCTAACAAGTGCTCTTGCCGTGCACCAGCCTAACTTGCTAGCTCCTATACACTACATTGATTTTCGTTTGTGCTGGCTGTTGGCGTTTGGGAGTTCTACCATTCAGGTAGTCCTCTTTTTTGTGGATTGCTTAGGATTTTTCATCCTGGACATCGTTATTTTCGGATGCATGGCATCTACATCGCTTTCTTTTTAAAGGATTGACTTTTGGTCATCCTTTTTTGGTTTTGTTGGATTATCATGTTTATCTAAGTTAACAAGTGAGTATATTGGATGCATTAACGCTGTTGAGTTTATTGTTTATGCGTTTACACGTGGTTGCAAGTGTTTTTCCACCATCTTCGGATTGGGATTTGTTTTTCAAGGTCGTTGTGGTTTCCATACTGTTTTTGGACATATCAGGACTTCGAGGATCGATTTGGCCTTTTGGGACATTGTTTGGAACAACTTTTTAAGGGTCCTAATACATTTCAAACTTCATCTTTCCAGGTACTGTTCTTGACATCTATTTTTGGATTAATTTTCATTGGTAATTGTTTTACCATAATGAAGAAATTTTCTGTGACAATCATTTAACTGTCTGGATGGTGTTGTTAAGTCATTTTTTCTTGAACACTGGACTTTAGAGAACTGTTGTAGCACAATATAACAGTGCCATTTTTTCAGGACTTTTCATGTATGTGTTCTTAGTTTATAACACGTGTATATTTCATATTATTTTGCCTAGTCATTTTCTTTTTTATACTGGATTTCTGAGTACTGTTGTAGCACAATACAACATTGCTATTTTTTCAAGGACATTTCATGTATGGGTGCTCAGTTTGTAATATGTGCATAATTTTATTTTATTTCATTTGATTATGATGAACTAGCCATTGTTATATACACTAGGTTGATACAATATTATTGCTTATATCTGTTCATTCCTATGTTCCTACTGATTCATGTTTTGTTTTACATTTGAGTCAATATTGGTCACAATATCTTGAGGGCTTTTGTTTTGTTTGCCCAGTGTTGCACTCAGGTCTTCTTTTAGAATAATTGCTGGGTATACAGTGCTGACAATAATCATCTGTACATTTATACCTTTGATAACAATTTCATCTGAGGACTGTATTTAACAATTATTGATTTCTTAATATTGTTATCTGATTTAAATAAGGTGCATAAGTGTGTCTGGCTTAAATTCATTACATATTGGTATACTCCATATGGATTTAGCCACCTCTGAACAACTGTAGGTTGTGCATTACTCAGAACATTGCATTTTAGACATTACAGGCCTTTGACTTTTGGTCTGTATAGCATTTTGCCTAGGTGCTAGGGTTAATTATTCCCCTATATAGGGTTACATTTGCCATTTATTCTGGCTTCAACTTCTTTGTGACTCTGATTGTGATTTTCTGTTTTGGACTTATTCGTGATTTGCCAATTCAACCCTTAAGAATAAAAGAATCTTTTCAGGGTTCATTTTTTTTTATTATATCTTCTTCCTCCGGTTCATTGCAACTTATTGTCATGGATCTCAGTAAATTGTTATCTGGTTTATGCTCCGACAAGGATGACTTAAAAATTTTTGGCATAGGAACTGAACATACAGAAAAGGTGGATTTGGTAATCATGGATCCAGTTGACGGTTGCGAAAACTTATTCTTTCAATTAGGTAAACAAATTAAGATGCTTAGAACAAACATTTGGCACAGTAAATTGTTTAAAGCTTACCAAATACAGAATATATCCCTAGAGGATTGAGATGTAAAATCCAACCACTAGTGGGCACACCGGATGAAACTCTGTTGAAAGATTGGCAACAAGCACAACAGGAGGCTGCCATGATTAGAGTTAACATTTTGGCCTCTTTCTATGAGAGAACAATACAGAGTAATATTATTGAAGTAGAAAAAACATGTAACAACCTGAAACGGTTTGAACGTGAGGCTAGTTTTCAGGGTTGTCTTGGCAAATTATCTAAAGAAATCTCTATTTTGGAAAATAACCTTAAGAAAAAGAAATTGCATAAATTTGCCCGGGATAAGGAAGATTATGATAGGGGCAAACAATTTGATTCACAAAGGGGTGTGAGGTTTGCTCATGGTACCAAGAATGCTTCATTTATATGTAAAAAGACCAAGGTCTATTTTAAAAAAGACTGGGCCTAGCTTTATTACCTCTGGTGAGGATTCTTCGACTACTGATACTGAGACACCTAATATTGGTGACTCTCCAAATGCTAAAAGGGGTCGAAGGACTGAGGTCCCTTTAGGGGGAAAAAACACAGGGCAGGAAGGAAACACAGAGGTCAAAAACTTAGAAGAGCTCTTCATGTCGATAGTGAAGTAAATCATTCATGTACTAATGTTTTAAATATTTCAAATCATATTTTGACTGATCAATATTCCCTTCTTAATAAAGGCCTTGGTTTCATACCTGGTTTTTTCACTGATGAAAGTATTTTGGTTTCTGATACAATGGATTTTTGTAGGAAAATTAACTTGAAATTATTTTTTCAACAACAAGATCAAACTGACAATGCTGAAAGATCATCTGATTTTAGATTTCACAAATCTACATTTAACCCTCCCATGGATAAACATGTTGCTGTTTTCCAGCAGGCGGTTATAAAGGATATACACTTCAATTTGGGTTCTGTTGACACTATAAAGCATAACATGTCTAGGAAGGAACAAATAGCACTCACACAACTCAGAAACAATACGGATATTGTTATTATTTCTGCCGACAAAGGGGTGCGGTGGTGGTGATGGATACAGTATTATGTGAATGAAGGTCTTAGACAACTTTCCAACCATCATCATTACATGAAGATGGAGATTGATCCGACTCCAGGTTTTGCCTTGGAAATTAATGAATTTTGGAAAAGGCTGTAGAATCTGGAATTATCTCTGATAAAACCAAAACTCATTTGACGGTTAAGGATCCGGAAACAACAACTTTATCTACTTCCTAAGATTCATAAGTCCATTGATCAGCCACCAGGCAGACCGATTGTATCTGGCATTGGGTCACTCACTGAACCCTTGTCTGTTTTTCTAACTGAAAATTGAAACCACTGTTAACATGTGTTAGAGCAAGAATCAAGGACACGACTGAATTTTTGCAGATAGTCTCCGAGTCTCAATTGGACCCTGAATGGCTTATGTGTACCCTTGATGTATCCTCGCTTTATACCAGCATCCCTCATTGGGCGGGTATTAATGCCTTGGAATACTGGCTAAATAAAACCAATTTATACCCCCCAGGGATGAACACCTTATTGTTGTGTATGGTTGAACACATTCTAACTAAAAATGTTTTTATTTCCAACAAAACTGCTATTGGCAACTACAGAATGCGGCTATGGGTGCATCCTTTGCACCCATCTATGCTGATCTTTTTATGGGCTACATGGAAGATATGATTTTATATGACCCTTTGCACAACATATATCTACCTGAGATTGATATATGGAGAAGATACCTGGACGACTGTTGGCTTATATGGAAAGGAGGTGAGGAATACCTCCAGGAATTTATTCAACATTTGAATGGGAACATCTGGGGTATCGAATTCACTGTGGAATATAATAGGAGTGCAATCAGTTATTTGGATGTCAATTTAATTCAACAGGAGGATAACACTCTTAGAACGTCCGTACACAGAAAATTCTCACAATATAATACCCTTCTACATGCTGATAGTTTTCATCCGAAACATATTATTGAACATACGAAATCACAGTTTGTGCGGATGAAAAGGATTTGTTCCTCAGTGGATGATCTTCAGAGTCATCAAATGGATCTAACCAAGAGATTTTTGTCCAGAGGTTATTCCACTGTACTATTGAGTCAGCAGTCCAATTTAGTAATGCTAAATCCAGGGATTCTCTTCTCCAATACAATACTAAAACTCATAATGAGGAATCAGATGTATGTAGATTTGTCACCACTTATGGCAGGAATAGTGCCAATTTAGTAAATATTATTAATACTCACTGGAATATATTGAATTCTCATCCATTGTTGGAAGATTATCTCGAGAACGATGTTATTTTTCCTATAGGAAAGGCAAAACTTTAGGGAATCTATTTTCACACTATAAAAAACAGGGTCATGGATCACACTCCAACTCAAAGAACACTTACTGGAGATAAACTTTCAGGCATTTATCCATGTGGACATTGCAGTTTTGTAACTATATTTTCAAAACTACTTCTTTCACTAGTAGGAACACTGGACAAATATACGACATACAGTTTTTGGTAACTGCAGTTCAGACTGGATTATTTATCTTACCACATGTACATGTCATGCATTTTATATTGGCCAAACGCCTAGACAGTTTCGTGTCAGGATCTCTGAACACCTTGGTGACATTAGAAACAGAAGATTAACTAATGCACTATATAGACATGTTATCAAACATCCCACTGCCAAATTTACATTCACCATCATTGATCATATCATAGGAATCGATCTTTTAAAACAGGTTGGCATGATATCCTAAATACCAAAGAAAAAGGTGGATCATTAAACTTGGGGGCTTTTCCTCCTGGATTAAATGATAAATTATAATTTGTAATTAATCATCACTTGCATTACGATATGTACTTATTTCTTATCAGGTTGCATTGCTTAGGTTTTGCATTTCAGCTCATTTTAGGATACTGTGGCTGGTATTCAACACCAGAATTCTTATTACCTGACTTTTGTTTCGGGTTTATTTTTGGGCATTTACCCTTTATTGTATGTTTTATTAAGTTTGTTTATTATCATTGATATACCAGTATACTGTGTCTCTTTGGATTTTTCATTATAATCTGGAGATATGCATGCAACTCAGGCAAACTTTTGTTTACTGAACTATGTATTTTTCAATTACTTTTGCCTTGATTGTATTTTTCAATTACTTTTGCCTTGTTTGCATTTTTGACTTATCAGGAAGTGATGTCATATAGATGCCTTAGAGAACATTATATAAGATGATGACTAAGTGCTTTTTGCTGACTATACTACTGATGAAAGCCTTGCTGCTGAAACTGGTCTAGTTTCAGTTTTATTAAACTACTTTTGAACCTTCCTTGGTGCTGGCCTTTTTTCTGATTTTGGGTCTAACAAGTGCTCTTGCCGTGCACCAGCCTAACTTGCTAGCTCCTATACACTACGTTGATAAAAATGAGAAAGCTTTTCATATGTTTGGGAGAAAAAAATGCATGCTTCTGCAACCTTGGTTTTAGAGTTCTACATTTTTAGATTCGTATATATTTTATCCTGACCAGTAGTGAAACTGTGAGAAATGTTTTCACTTCAGTTTCCTCCAATTAGGAAAAAATCTGTATTGTATAGTTTAGTTTGTTTTGTTTTCAAGTCACTACTCATTGATTAAAATATGTTTGTGACTCTGTAGGTACTATTTCCAAGGCTATGGCCACTGGTACTATCTTAAAAATGTTTGCCTGGCTGCATTCTCAGAACCTCCAAGAAGATGTCAGAAATTAAATTTTGAATTTTCCCTTGGATAGAGATTTAATTTTTGGATCCTTTGCTGTAGAGGTTATAAAAGAGGGAGAGGAAGGCTGATTCAGGGAATCTTTAGATTCAGATTTTTCAGCCTTCCTTCACTGAATTTTCCAAGGGATTCTCAGCTTCGTGATGTAACTTTAGCTAAAACTAAATGCTGGTAAACAGAGTTTTAAAAAGCAATGCCAGGAAGTTCCAAAAGGCAGGGCCGGTGCTAGCATTTTGGGGGCCCCCAGCAAGGTCCAAGTTGGGGGCCCTACTCAAGAGAACATCAAGCGTGACCACATTGCCATTGCACCCCCTTCCCTGTCAAGCTTATCCAGCGCCATTTAACCACTAGTGTCACTACATTCAGATCATTAAGAATTGATGTGCCAAGCCACAGACTGGCATTTAATACCAAGGTTACATTACGATAAACCCCTGTACTACAGTACAGTAGCTACTCACAGGTACACACACTGACTGGCACTTAGTACCAATGTTGCATTAAGACAAACCCATTAAGACAAACCCCTGTATCACAGCAAGGTAGCGACTCAGGTGCACACACTGACTGGCATTTTGTACCAATGTTACATTATGACAAACCCTGTACCACAGCAAGATAGCGACTCAGGTACACACACTGACTGGCATTTAGTACCAGTGTTACATTCCAATAAACCCCTGTACCACAGCAAGTTAGCGACTCACAAGTGCACACGGCAAGGTAGCAACTCACAGGTGCACACACTGACTGGCATTTAGTACCAATGTGACATTATGAAACCCCTGTACCACAGCAAGGTTGCCACTCAGCTACACACACATCAAATGGCATTTAGTGCCAGTGTTATATTATGGACAAATCCCTGTACCGCAGCAAGGTAGCCACTCACAGATGCAGACACTGACTGCGTACTCAAACTGCCCAGATTTTCAAAGAATGTCCAGATGTGACTCTTGTTTGATCTTTTCCTCAATATGGAGTTTTCTTGATTTTTTTTTTGAAGCAAATCATTGATGACTGAATTCATTAAATGACAGGCATTTCAGTTTAACTTCATATACCCTTCAGAACATGCATGGTAAGACCTTTTATTCTAACATTTTCAGTTTACAAGAGCAATATTTAAAATTTGCCCAGATCTTTGGGGCTGGAACCCCATTATCTGTGGCTTTGTCCAGATTTTGTGCCATGAGATCGAGAGCTACAGCTGGCATTTCGTAGCAATGTTGTTACATTATGACAAGCCTCTGTACTGCATCAAGGTAGCCAGTCCAAAAGAGGTACACAAAGACACCCACACTGACTCTCCACAAAGACACCCACACTGACTGGCATTTAGTAGCAATGATGTAACATTATGACAAGCCTCTGTACCGCATCAAGGTAGCCAGTCCCAAAGAGGTACACAAAGACACCCATACTGACTGGCATTTACTAGCAATGTTGTTATATTACGACAAGCCTCTGTACCGCATCAAGGTAGCCAGTCTCACAGAGGTACACAAAGACACAGACACCGACACAGACTCCCACACAGACAGACTGATGCACACAGACTCCCACACAGACAGAGTGGATAAATGTAACTTATGAAGACTTGACTAGGAGTAGGAGAGGAAAGTCACAGATTGGAGTAAGGGCGGATAATAATTTTTTTATTGTTTATCATTTTTCAGGTTGTAAAATGACTCAGAAAAAAAATATAGTTTTTTAATATTATAGTCAGTCAATTCTAACCAGTTTTAATACCATGCATTTATGCTATCTATAAAGCATATCAGCTGTGAAATTGGCTATTTTGTTATAGAAGATGTTAAGTTGTCAATCTCGCCTTCATTCTTGCTGGATGGGTTCGGAGCCGATCCTCGGCTCCGACTCGGCACTTGCTTTAGCTTGAGAACTCCTTTTACCAGCTCGAGGCAACCCTATATCCCATGATGCAAGGCGGAACTACCTCAGATCTCGTTTGCCGCTTAGCGAAAGAGGTCTCCTTTGCCAGCTGAGGTAAGTTGTTTTTTGTCAATAAAAGCTTAGTTAGGGATTTATTTCCCCCTTTTTTCCCCTTTCATAGTGTGTAGTGTATCTACAGCCCACCCTATTCCCTTATAGTTAAAAACTTTTAAATTCTTTTTATAATTGTAAAAAGTTAAGTTAGGCCTAGACCCCATTGGTTAATCCCTACCTGTGTGTCTGTGTCTTTGGGGATTAATTGTGTGTTTGTTGGGGTGTGTGTGACTTTCTTCCTTAGAACTATGTCAAAGGAAGGCAAGGTCTCAGGCTTCAAGAAGTGTGACTCGTGCTGTCAGAAAATGTCTCTGACAGACGGTCACACTTCTTGTGTTTACTGCCTGGGGCCTTTGCACCTGCAGGACTCCTGTGCTTTGTGTCACTCTTTTAGCCAGAGAGTCCTGCAGGAAAGGAGGAATAAATTGATCCTCCGTGGCTTACTTAAGCCAGAAGGTTCTCCCTCTAAAACAGGGTCTAATAAACCTTCTAAGCCACCGAAGGTTCAGGCTACAGTATCTAAGCCTCCTCCGGTGGCTCCGGCTCCGTCGGAGCCGAGATCGGCTCCGGCTGGAGCCTATCTTTCTGCTTCCAAGTTAGTGGGTTCGGCACCGATTGGTTCCGACACCCGGTCCACTGTGGCCTTGTCGGCTCCGGCTGGAGCCGACACCTTATCCAGCATCGGAGCCGAGAAACCTTCGGCTCAATCTGGAATTCAGGTGACTTCGGCTCCGATGACTTCGTCCCGAAAGAGATCTCGGTCGCCTTCGTTGGAGAGTATCCACTGCCCGGGTCTCCTCTTTGTCGGAGCGGAGCCATCGGAGCCGATCTTCGAGATCTTCCAGGCTGTCTGACCACGACTTAGAGAGGGTGGTAAGCAGGCTGTTGAAGTCGCAGGCACTGGCCCAAATGCTCCATAGCCCGTCTCAGCAGACTTCGGCTATTGCTTCACCCCTTGAACTTCCTCCTCCGACTCCCCACCAGAGTTCGGAGCCGGAGCTTCGGGACAGCGACTGTTTGGCGCCGAGCCGATACATCCTTCGGCTCCGCTGCCTTCGCTCCGATCTCCTCCTTGAGACCTTCCTTGGAGGGATCTGGTCGCCGAGTTTCCTTGTCGGCTCCGAGGGGCTAGTGGCATCGGACCCTTGTCCGACCCGCTCCTCCCTCTCGGGCCGGCTTTGGTAAGCTCGGCACCGACATCGCCTCGAGCCTTCCCTCTCAGTGGAACCGGAATTCCTGTGTCCTCGAACGGGATATTCCGGTCTCCCGGGAGGGGAGCCTTTGAGGTGATGAGGAGTGTCCTGGCTCCTGAGCCAGGTCAATGGTCCATCCTCTAGCTCCTCCCTCTTCGGTGCCTGTAGACACCTCTTGCCAGCCTCTTGCTCTCAGGCCCAGGGATCCATCGCCCAGGTTTCCCCATTGGGAATTTCCTCCTCTTCCCAGTTTCTCCTGATCCTGCAGGTGAACCCCTCGGAAGAGGACGTGTAAGAGGAAACACACAGACTCCCTGAGTCTACTACATCTGATACCGACTTAGATGAGTCGGAGGGTTCCCCACGATCCCCCTCTGAGGATGTCTCCTTTTCAGACATCCTTGAGCTCCTCAAACAGAGGGGGAATTGGCCATCCATTGATCCCTCCGAGGATGAGTCGGTATACCTGGAGGCTTTTGGATCCCGACCCTCCACCTCCTGGGTGTCTCCGCCTTCACCCACTTATGCAAGTAGTGGCTCGGAAGGCGTGGGCAGCTCCAGATTCTGTGGAACCTGTCCCCAGGAGACCATCCAAGTTTATTACGGCCCCTTCGGACAAACAGTTTCTTTCCAAGGGCGTCTCAGTGGATGCTATGGTGGTGGCGGCGGCCACTAAGAAGGAACTGGCGGATCCTTCAGTACATGTCCATCCTCCTAACAAGGATTCTAGGACCATGGACAGGTATGGAAAGCGGATGTTTTCTTCAGCGACCTTTGCTATGCGTTCGCTGAACTACCTTTGTCACTTCACCAGGCTTCAAAGAGATATTCTCAAGGAACTGGGTGAAGTGGTCCAGGATCCTTCTGCTGCTGGGGCTCAAGAAAAGATTGCCTCACAGCTAGCAATCCTGAATTCCTTATCCAACTCCTCCATGCGGCTCATATCCTATGCGGCCAATGGAGCGAGCAGGGCCGCAGGCACAGGAGTGGCTCTTAGACGCCAAGCCTGGATGTGGCTTTGTAATTTTGCGGACCCCTTTAAGGCGTCCTTCACCAATACCCCCTTTGATGGTTCGGCTTTGTTCGGACCTCAGGTGAAGGATACCTTGACCAGGTGTGAGCAGGACGGTAAAACTCTTTCTGCCGTTGGAGTCCATTTTTCCACCCCTTCTAGACCATATCCCAAGGGTCAGAAGGGAGGGAAGATGTGGTTCCGCAAAGCCCAAGGAGCTACACCGGACACACGTGGTCAGTTTACCCCAGAGGCAGAGGGGGTAACAATAACAGACGCCGCCCTAGAGGCAGGGGGGGGTCCTCAGAACCAGGGCAACAGAGGGAGTCTCTTCCTGAGAAGCCCTTTCAGCACCCCTGAGGTGTTGCCCGACTGTCCACCCTTGGAGGCAGTCGGGGGAAGGATTTCGCTGTACCCAGTAGCCTGGCATTCCCTCTCACAAGATGTGTGGGTACAGTCGATCATATCCGAGGGTTACAAAATCCCCTTCGAAAGGTATCCCGTACCTCAACAATCCCTTCCAGACATCTCACCCGGTCAAAGGGATTTGGCAGAACAGGAGGTTTCAAAGCTCCTAGAAAAAGAGCCGTCCAGACTGTTCCGCAGACCAAGTAGGATCCGCGTCTACTCAAGATTCTTTTTGGTCCCCAAAAGGACGGGAGATTGGAGACCAATATTAGACCTGAGCAGTCTAAACAGATTTGTCAAGAAGGCCAGATTCCGGATGGTCACGCTTCAGTCCATTCTGCCCTTTCTGGGCAAGGACAACTGGATGTGCTCTATAGACCTTCAGGACGCGTACTATCACATAAAGATTCACAGGCGCTCCAGAAGGTTTCTCCGCTTCGCTAGGGACCAGTCATTACCAATTCAGAGCCCTGCCCTTTGGCCTCACTTCAGCCCCCAGAGTGTTTACCAAATGCATGGCAGTGGTCACAGCTCATCTGAGACGCCAAGGATTCCAGGTGTTTCCTTATTTGGACGACTGGCTCCTCTCCGCCACCACCAGGTGTCAACTTCTTCAGACCAGAGACTACACTCTGCAGCTTTGCAAGAGTTTGGGGATTTCCGTAAATTTCGAAAAATCTTCTCTGCGGCCTTGCCAATCTATCACCTTTATAGGCGCAGAATTAAACACCGTCAAAATGTTAGCCAGACTAACAGATCAAAGAATTCGGGACATCCAAAAATTGTTCAATTCTATTGCAGAGCAGCAAGGTCAAAGCCAGATTGATACTAAAGGTTCTAGGTCTTATGGCTGCGGCCATTGTTCTTCTACCACTGGCTCGCTTCCACATGCGTCTTCTGCAGTGGATGTTATTCACTCAGTGGTCGTACCACAGTCTTCCGATGAGGCACGAAATCCTAGTCACACAATTGTGCAGAACTCACCTGAACTGGTGGATATCTTCCCCTCTTCTTCATCAGGGCCGACCCTTTGTTCTCCCTCCTACAGTTGCCACAGTTACTACGGATGCCTCTCTGATCGGGTGGGGGGGGCATTATCAGGGCAGGATGGTCCACGGGACGTGGCAACCCATAGAATACCATCTGCACATCAATGTCCTGGAGATGAGAGCGGTGCTTTTAACGTTGCAAGCCCTCAACGACTTTCTTCCCACGGGGACTATTGCAGTACAAACGGACAACATGTCTGTGGTCTGGTACATCAACAAGCAGGGCGGGACCAGGTCCTATCCGTTGTCGAGAAGCTCTCAGACTTTGGCAATGGGCAATCTCCTCTCATCGGTTTCTGATAGCAACGCACATCCCCGGCAGGTCCAACCTCTTGGCGGACAGGCTGAGCAGATCCATTCTGATGCCTCACGAGTGGTCTCTCAATCAATCTGTAGTGGATCAGATTTTTCTGAAGTGGGGCACACCTTGTTGCTATCTTTTTGCTACACCTCAAAACAACAAGTGCCCCGATTTTTTCACTCTTTCCCCTACCAGGCCAACCCCTGAGAGACTCTCTAACCCAGGATTGGCCCGGGACTTCTGTACGCTTTTCCTCCTTTTCCCTTGATTCCACAAGTCATTCAGAAAGCCACCGTTTTGAGGGCCAAGTTGATTCTCATTGCCCCTTACTGGCCTCGACAAATTTGGTTTCCGTCTCTGCATCGTCACCTCCTGGTGCAGCCCTGGCATCTGGACCCAGTTCCGGATCTCTTGATCCACCAGTCGGGTCAGCAGCACCGGGCCATTCATTCTCTCAACCTCACTGCTTGGTTGCTCCACTTCCTTCCCTAGCCAGGCTTCCGATGATCTCTGATTCTGTCAGAGACATCTTAGTGTCTTCTTTAAAGTCGTCCACCAGAACCGTTTATGCTAGCAAGTGGCGACGTTTTTCTATTTGGGCAAATTCCAGGAATATTGATCCCTTTACTGCTCCTGTGCATTCTGTTTTAGATTTCCTGGCTGAAGTTTTTCATTCAGGATCTTCTTCATCTACAGTTAAAGTTCAACTGGCTGCTATTTCCAAGTATCATGTTGGCTTGCATGATAATAACATTATGTCTCATAGATTATGCAAGGCCTTTCTGAGAGGAGTTTTTCTCCTAAAGCCGCCAATAAAGCATCCTCCTCCGCAATGGGATCTAAATTTAATGTTGGCATCCTTGATGCTACCTCCCTTCGAACCGTCTGCTTCATGTTCTTTGACGTTATTGACCTGAAAAACTATATTCTTACTGGCTGTCAGGGTTTCCGAGATCCAAGCTCTCTGCATTCGTTCCCCTTACTTGGTTTTTCATAAGGACAGGGTATCCTTAAGAACGAACCCGTCCTTTCTCCCCAAGGTTGTGTTTCAAACCAACATTAACCAATCCATAGATCTACCAGTCTTTTTCCCAAACTATTCTGACAGAGCTGAACAAAAGCTTCATTTTTTGGATGTCCATCGTCAGCTCAGGTACTATTTGCATAGAACGAAACAATTCAGGAAATCGGACCAATTATTTGTCTCCTATGCAGAAAACAGGATAGGTCTTCCAGTTTCTAAAGTGACCTTATCCAGATGGTTGTCTTCCACCATTTCCTATGTGTACTCTCTCAGAGGCAAGCAACTACCTTCTAAACCGAAAGCACACTCAACCAGGAGTCTATCCACTTCTGCAGCCTTTCAGGATAGACTACCCATTGATACCATTTGTGCAGCAGCTACTTGGGCCACTCCTCATACCTTTGTCTCTCATTACAAGTTAGACTTGGCCTCCAGAGACAGGGTCAGTTTTGGTTCCACAGTTCTCAAGAGTCTGTTCCATTGAGCCACCCGGGATACAGGTGCTAGGGACGCGGTCCCATCCAGCAAGAATGAAGGCGAGATTGACAACTTAACATTTAGAAGTTATGTACCTACCATAACGTTCCATGTTAGTTGTCTTCTCTCGCCTTCTTTCTTGTGTCCCTCCCTCCTTCCCCCTGGCCTGGACAGATCTTGAAGAGTTCCTATCAGGTTGTTCCTGAGCCTTCATTTGAGGACTCTTATTATGAACTTGGTTTTCCTAGTTGTGTTAGGTTAGTCCTTAGCAGGGTAGGTTAGCTACCAAACGAGATCTGAGGTAGTTCCGCCTTGCATCATGGGATATAGGGTTGCCTCGAGCTGGAAAAAGGAGTTCTCAAGCTAAAGCAAGTGCCGAGTCGGAGCCGAGGATCGGCTCCGAACCCATCCAGCAAGAAAGAAGGCGAGAGAAGACAACTAACATGGAACGTTATGGTAGGTACATAACTTCTAATTTTCTAGCATGGTTATATGGAAAGTTTGCAAACTGACAAATAAAGGAACATCATATATATGAGGGTGGGTAACAACAGAGTAGAGATAATGATTTAACTAGCCTAATCAGTGATGTAAGGTTTAGCTCGATATAGGGTGCAAAGTTTTTTGTTTTTTTTAAACGGTGCTCCCAAATACAGACAAAAACATTGCAAAACACACTAAAAAGGGTAAGCTTCATTCATTAAATAAGTGGTTCTGGCTCTTTTTGTTCTGAGTGCAGATTGATCATGACAGTTTTAAAGGTGAGTGTGCTTAATCCACATAACATACAGTATTATATCAAATATTTATTAGATAATAGGATTTTAGAGAACAGTTTCTGCAGGAAAGGATGCAATTGCACATTTTGTGATTAACTTATCACGTTCTATTTATTAGAAATTGTCATTCAGTTTTTGGGATCACCCCAGCCAGAGCCTAACAAAGTGAAAGTTATCCAATGCACACAACAAAAGCAGCAGCTCAAAATAAGCATTTTCTATGAGGAGACACCCCCCCCCCCCCCGGACAGTAGATTATTTAACATTTGGAGAAGAAAAAACAGCTGTATCAAATAGTGTTTTATAAACAAGTGGATTTTAAAGTGTTGCAGGGCATGCAAATACACTGTAACCACCATAAGTGCAAGGTAGAAATGTTTTATATATTCCTAGGTTTAGATGAACTGATAAATGGGTGTATAATGTTCTGCTAGACTGAGCAAGATTTGGGGAGGAGGTGTCAAATGTTTGAAGATTTTAGGGAGAGGAGAGGTGTACTGCTAGTACAATGTGGTGGTAATTCCATGATAAAAGTAGTAATCCTAATGTAATTTTGTGGTGTATAAAAAGCAAATTGAAATATCAGTGATATAAGAAAAAAAATTAAAGAAAAGCTGTACAGTGTACATTTAGTGGCAACCTGAAGTAGTTTACCCAAGCAATACTTGAGAGGCAGAATGGTCAAGGACCTTACTGTCACTGGTGCAATGATGACGGGGGCAAGGTTCATACTGATATACGAGGAGGCTAGACTAGTGCATGTTTAACTGTATTTGAGTATACTGTTTTAATTCTTGCATAGTATAGTATAAGTTTACTATGCATAATGTTTCACTTTGTAATCCTTATGTTTGTATTATATTATGGCTTGAATTAATTGCTTAATGTCAGTTCTGTGTCAAAGCTGAAAAGGGTTGTCTGGCCAGTCCAACTGCCTAGATAACTTACAATAAATAAAATGGGTTCAATGTGGCAGAAAGAGCTTGGTGTGCTGAGTAATTTTGCTTTTTTTCTTTTCTTTCTTCTCTCATACATTTGTCTAGGAATCTGGCCTTGTATGAATGTTAAAATTGTTCTATTTTTGTGCAATGTTCTTTGCTGTATTTGTAAAGCCCTACAATTGTCAATTGATTTAGTAGAACATTTAACATCCCTCTAAGCTGCAGTCACCTCAATCAGGGGGGAACTTCAGTTTAGTGGCATATTTGAAAGGTGGTGTCTCAGGAGTGCAATATTCCACTTTTGTGCATTGCAGTCAGTACTGAAGCATGAATCCAGTCACAGTGGCATCTGATGAGTGCAGTAATCCATAACATTATACTGCCGCATTAGTACTAGAATGTGAATCCAGGCACAGTGGTATTTGATGAGTGCAGTACTCCATAACATTATACTGCCGCATTAGTACTAGAATGTGAATCCAGGCACAGTGGTATTTGATGAGTGCAGTACTCCATAACATTATACTGCCACATTAGTACTAGAATGTGAATCCAGGCACAGTGGCATCTGATGAGTGCAGTACTCCATGACATTATACTGCCGCATTAGTACTAGAATGTGAATCCAGGCACAGTGGCATCTGATGAGTGCAGTACTCCATAACATTATACTGCCACATTAGTACTAGAATGTGAATCCAGGCACAGTGGTATTTGATGAGTGCAGTACTCCATAACATTATACTGCCACATTAGTACTAGAATGTGAATCCAGGCACAGTGGTATTTGATGAGTGCAGTACTCCATAACATTATACTGCCACATTAGTACTAGAATGTGAATCCAGTCACAGTGGCATCTGATGAGTGCAGTACTCCATAACATTATACTGCCACATTAGTACTAGAATGTGAATCCAGGCACAGTGGCATCTGATGAGTGCAGTACTCCATAACATTATACTGCCACATTAGTACTAGAATGTGAATCCAGGCACAGTGGTATTTGATGAGTGCAGTACTCCATGACATTATACTGCCGCATTAGTACTAGAATGTGAATCCAGGCACAGTGGTATTTGATGAGTGCAGTACTCCATGACATTATACTGCCGCATTAGTACTAGAATGTGAATCCAGGCACAGTGGTATCTCAGGTGTCCAAGCATAGGTGCAGCATCCCCTAATCCTGCAGTGCAGTGACAGTACTGGAAAATAAATCCAGGCACAGTGGCACCTCAGGAGTGCAGCACCCTCTAATGCTACAGTGCAGTAACAGTGCTGGAACAGGAATCCAGCCCCCCCAACCCCCTAATGCTGCAAAGCAGAATTACTACTGGAAAATGCATCCATTTGCTTGGCATGGAAATGACTCTCATAGCCTTCAATTCTTTGTGGCATCAAAAGATGGTGTGAAACCTACTGAGTCTCTGACACTAACAAGGATGAATGTACATCCTTAAATATTGCAGAGCATAGGTGGCCTCTGCCATTTTGGATAGTACAGGGTTAATTTGTTTTGTTAGACTAAATGCAATTGATAAACTCTGATGAAAAGCCCTCTCCCTTGTGAATGAGGAAAGCTTATGAGCACTTGTGTCTTGCTTTGACATTCAAAAGTAACAAATGTGAATGATTATCTAAATGGGAGAGTGGAAGAGGCAGTTCTCATCAGAAAGTCATCATTGTGGAGGTATCTGTGGCTTCCCAGCTCTGGCCTCTTTGACCTTCTCTAAGTAACAGAAACAGTGCAGGCAAAAATGCAAATTACAGAGTGAGGACATACTTTGAACTTCTTTCCTTGCCCATTTGATGACTACAGATAACCACTATAAAAAAAAAAAATATATATATATATATATATATATATATATATATATATATATATTTATATACGTATAAATATATGTGTGTGTGTGCATAAAGATGCTCTATTAATAGCATATGGTGTGTCAAACAATTAAATGTTTCTAAATGGAAAGCTTCATTTAATTTATTGATCAATGGTCTGGCACTGTAATAAAATTTAGTTTTTGAATTCTGTATATAGATTTGTGACTTTCAGTTTAATATTACACTTTTCCATGAGCCTATACTTCTTGTACTTGTAGTCTGCAATACAAAACAGTCAGCTTAATTTTCTAGCAAATCATTACTGAAAGAAACCTTATTACTTTTTATTAATAAGGTCTGTCCTCACGCAGGTCCAAACCCGGCTCGATCTCTGCACTCTGCTGCTACTAAGGACCACTCCTCTGTTTAAAAACAAGAGAAGTGATCCTCATTAGCTGCAGATGCCTTTTTTAAAGGCAGTTTGTGCAGGAAGTGATTTGCAAGGACCAATCAGGTCCTTGCTTCATCACTTCCTACTTTAAAAAAAAAAAAAAAAAAAAAGGACTTGGTTTGCAGGCTGCTGCAGCCAATAAGATCCCTTGTTTCAGCGAGCGGACCTGATTGAATCCAGCTTGCCAGCGAATCCAAAAAAAAAAAACAAAAACACAGTTCCGATTTTCGTGGTGATGGCAGGGTCCAAGAAGCCGGACTATGCAGACATTCATGAGGAGCCGAGCCGAAGAAGAGCAACGCCGGTTGGAGCAACCCGCGGCTGCTGAATGGGGGCCCTCATTTGCGGGGAGGTAATCGGGGGCTCGCCGCGGGTTTCGCGGGTACCTAACGCCGGCTATGCCAAAAGGAAAGCTGGAAACCCCTCAAAACAAAGGACAGTAAAATAAGTCAGAATGGCTGTATGAGGGATCTTGCCCTCCCCTCCCTCATTGGCAGTGCCTTAATCCTTCCACAAAGTCTGAATCTCCATTTCTCTGTAGTAACAGATTGTTTCAGACAAATGGATCCTGAATGTGAGCCATTTAGGAGACAAACTGCAGTGGGAGGAACTTCCTCTTTTCTAGGGGTTTCTTCCTCATCCAACAGACCAGACTCTTTATTCTCCTCCTGTTTTACATCATGTACTGTCTCAGATGGTAAAACAGGCTGTTCCTCCCTCTCAGATAGTAGAAGAGTTTACTCAAGAATGCCTCTTGTGCCAAAGAAGAAAATTCTTGGAGGCCAGTTCTGCATTTTTCTTTCCCGAACCAGTTTGTGATGGTGCCCAACTTCAAAATGTTTTCACTGCACAACCTGTTAAATCTCCTTCCTTAATTGAGTTTTCTAGAATTAAACATTGCATATCATTGCATTATTGTTTCTCCACAGGAAAACTACATTTATATGTAGATCTCTTCCAGGGGTTTTCTACGCTGATGTCCATCTCTGAGAAATAATGCTTCAGGATTTTGGGTCTAATGATACCTCTTGCAACACTCCACTTGGGAACGATACAGTGGTATCTGAAATGTCATTGTTCCCATCAACATCCATTGTCTTCTCAAATTCCATTTCTGGGATGTGTAAAAAGGGAACGACGGTGGAGACATCACATTCTTCAGAATCCAGGTCTTCCATTCTCCCCTTACTGCAAAGTAGTAAGTCACTACAGATGCCTTGGACTCTGCTTGAGGAGCAGTTTTAGTGGACCTAAAATTGCAGGGTCTCTGGGACAAAAAAGACAGACCAAAACACATAAATAAAAAAAAAATGTTGGCTCTTATAAATGCTGTCAAATATCTGAATCATCTGGGGTCCCTGGGATCCCTTCAAGTGTTTACAGACAATTCCACAATGATATGATACATAAATAAGCAAGGGGGGACCAGATCTTATCCCAGTTTCATTTCTCAAGTCAATTTTGGGTTTCTAATACCATGACAGGAATGGATCCCATTCCCAAGTCAAAGTATGACTAAAGTTCATGAAATTAGTATTGTTTCAATCTTTTAATGTTAGCCAGAAGTGCTCTTCACAGCACCCACAATGTGCCCAGAATTGACGACTCTTGCAATTCATGTGAAGTTACATGTATCGGTAGCATATCTAGGTACGACTCTAAATTCTGTTTTATGAGACCCATTGCTCCTACAACTATTGTAACTGTTTGGGTATCCTTCTTCCACATTGCCCTCACTTCTCCTTGCAAATCCTGGTATTTTATGATTTTGTGTGTCTCTGTACATAAGACACTGTAGTCACTGGGTGCAGCAGTTTCATTGATCAGTGCTACTTTTATCTTTTTTTTTCATGGATTACTATGTCTGATTTTCTTTTAAACTGTTAGTAATGGGTGATCCTATGTGATATAAACTTCATCATTCTCTACAATGCTTTTTGGTTCATGTTTCCAGTGCTTCTCGGCTACTTCAATATTGTAATGTTTGCATAATCCCCAATGCAACAATCTTGCCACATTATTATGCCTTTCAGCATATATGCTGTCTGCCATTAGTGTATCACACCCAGCAACAACATGTCCAACTGTTTCCAAGTCTATTTTACAAAATCTGCATTTGTCCGTTTCTCCAACATGTTCAGTGGACTTTGGAAAGCATTGTGTACGCAGCCCACTATCCTGGGCTGCCAATATTAACCTTACGTCTTTTGGTTTAAATTCACCTCTCCTTAACCATTCCTGCATAAGATCGTGATCGATATCAGGTTGTTCCAAGAGTTTTCAGTACTTGCAAGTATATTTTATGCCTTTTCTACATTTCTTGCCTTCTCATCTGATCCTTCACCTTATATTCTTTCTTTTGTTTTCTTGACACATTCAGTTGATGTCTGATTTTTGTCTACTTCTGGTTTGATTTCCTTTCCCACTTGACACCGATATGCTTTTGCTTAACTAATCAGGGAAGTCATTTTAGACTTGTTCTCTCATGTTTTAAAACTTTCACTGTATTTGGATCTTGTGAGGTCAGCAGATATGTATGCAGTCCCGTGATTACAGATCTGTACAAGTAATCAATTTCGAGAAGGTCCATACCTTCTTCAGAATGAGGAATATATAATCTTGGTATGCACTGATTCTTATTTGATGAGCATGACGCATCCTTGTTTTCCTGTCCGACCTATTCAACACCTTTTTGGGCCAGTCAGTTACTCCAAAACTGTAAGTGATGACAGGAAGAGCAAATTGGTTTATAGCTTGAACTTTGTTCCTAGGTGTCAATACTGTTTTATTTATGTATTTATTTATTGGCATTTGTTTACCGGGATAGTCCACTGGGCAGTGTAGAGCCCATTTTCAGTGGAGGCCTGAGGAGAAAAGCTCTACAAATAAGATTGATGCAGTACAACTACAGTACAATTTAAAATATTTAAAAAATGTAAATACAAGGAATAAAACTACAATTTTAAGTAGTATAAAATGTATAGAGCAGAAGGATAAGTTTGAAAGTGGGTATAACATATAACATAATGGAAAAGGATGCAGTAACAAATTAATAAGATTGTACAAATGAGGAATTAACATGCAGAAAATAGATGAAAAGGGAGAGGAGTAAAAAGAAATAAATGGAGATTAGAGTTTGTCAGAAAGTGAAAGGACAAAGGGAAGGTGAAATAGGATAGGGGAAGTGGGAGGAGAATGAAAGAAAGCAGGAGTGGAATAGAGAAGGTAACTAGTTGAGAAAATGAGGAGAGGAAAAAAAAGAAAAAACTAGGTTATGGGGGGAGGAGACTGAGTATAGTTACAATGCCAGGTAGAGTGAAGTTGAGTATGAAGGGCTTGTTTAAAGGTCCTGGAATTTTTAGTAATGCTGATACTTTTAGTAATGCTGATACTTTGGGTATGACTATTTCAAATGTGTGCTATACTCCAAGAGTAAATTAGTTGGCCAGGAGGTAGCTGAGGTTTGTGGACTTACAATAGTTGATTTTCGGATCTCAATGGCCTATTGGTAAAAAATGGAAGTTAGAGCAGGGCAAGCTTGAGATTTAAACAGTATTTTGTGTGCAATGGTTAGTTGGAGATAGGTGAGATGGAGGGGAAGTTCAAGCCAGTTAAGGATTTTTAGTGGTATACAGTGATGTGTGGAAAGACGAGTGTTAGTTGCAAATTTGGCTATTTTGTTATAGCATATTTCAAGCTTATTTTTGAGTGAAGATTGAAGGCTGGTAAGTAATGGGGCTTTGTAAAGAAATAAAGGAAGAAGGAAGGTGGAGGCAAGGATTTGCTTGGTAGATGGGGATAGGAACCATAGCCGGCCTTGGGCATAGGCCAACTAGGTGGCTGCCTAGGGTGCTGCACTAGCAGGGGCACTTTTCCAGTAATCTGGATGGTGTAGGTATGCCAGGATGGGGGCACCAAGTAGTGTGGGTGTGGTTCTGTGGAGGCCTTTTGCCTATGGCACCAGTTGACCAAAGGCCGGTCCTGATAGGAACACATTGTGTTATAATAGCCCTAGCTTTCTGTGAGTTTCGCTGATGTTAACTTAAAATTTGATCTATGGCCCCTAGTAATTTTGTATGAGAAACTAACTTATTTTTGTGTGGTTCAAGGATTGTATATTAAAGAGAGGTTTGCTGAACGCAGTATTTTTCCTTGGAGTGAAAAGTATGAGCTTGGTGGTGTTGGGGTTTAAAAAGAGGTGATTTTTATGGAGCCATGTCTCAACTATGGTGAATGCTGCTTGGGTGATGAGTTTCAGTTGTTTAGGGTTGTCAGCAGAACAGGTAATAGTGGAGTCCATCTGCATACTGCACAAGAGGTCCTAGCTGGACGGAGGAGTGAAGGTTATTAATAAAAATGTTAAAAAGAAGATGTCCTAATATAGATCCTTGAGGGACACCTGTTGGGTTGTGTATGTAAGGTGAGATGAATTGTTTCCATTTTACAGCTTGTTTTCTGTTGGATAAATAGCTTTTAAACGAGCTTAAGTGATAGAGTTGAAATACCAATATTTGAAAGTTGGGAAAGAAGGAGAGAGTGGGAGATAGTATGAAAGGCATTGGATAAGTGTATGGAAAAATAGAAGGAGAAATTAGAGGGTGGAAGAGCAGACAGAAGTTGATCTATTTGGGTTAAGTATCAGACATAGGAATAGCTGAAGCTGTGAGGCAGGGGTAGAATAAAGCAGGAAGAAAAATGGTTCGTTGGTGTGCTGACTACAGTTAGAAATGGGTTACTTGCAGCAACTAAGAGGTAAAATAACATACACTAGCTTAAATTGCAGTATGCCGGCTTGATTTAAGGCACTTGTGTTCCGTGCTTGATGGGAGGCATCAGAAAAACTTTTGCAGTACCAATTGCAGTATGCTGGCTTGAGTGAAGGCACTTGTGTTTCGTGCTTAATGGGGGGAATCAGAAAAACTTTTGCAGTACTGATTGACCTGCATTTGTTCATGTTTTATTGTTGATCTTCATCAGTTTACAAATATTTATACACTCCCTCTTGCTGAAGTTCTTTTATATCCTATTCTTGTCCCAAACTGATGTTTTCTTTGTGCTGCAGCTTTCCTGCTTTATAAGGTTTTGCACATTTATCAAGACCAAATTACATTCTTATATCATCTGAAAAAGTTTTGACCACTTGCAGTTGTGCTTTCAGTTCCTCATGTGATGAACTATGCAGTTTTAAGTCATCTACAAAAAGAATATGAAAATTCTTTGCACTTGGCTACAGTTTGTCTTCCAGAAAACAGCAGTGACCTAATCTGCTAAGCAAACAGTTTAATGGGTAAAGGGCAAGACAAAAGAGCAGTGGTGACAGAGAGTCACCCTGGAATATCCCCCTTTGAATTCTTATCCCTGAAATAATAATTTGTCCTTTATCATAGCTTAACTGCAAACTGGTTTGCCACTGTTTCATGGTCGCTGTAATGTAATCGATCAGTGTAGAGTCTATCTTGTACATTTTTAAGCACGCTTTTATCCATGAATGTGGGATACTGTCAAATGCTTTTTGTAGTCTACCGTACTTAGATTCTTCCCCTTTTAAGAGTCACTTAACAACAAATGATCCTTTGTTCCATATGACTTTCTTTTATTACCATTTTGTTCTGTTACCATGATTGAGTTTTCGTCTAAATGGCGATAAACTCTGTCGGCATCAGTTTCAGTGTGTAGTTTATATGTCATCGGAAGGCAAGTTATTGGCGTATCATTTTTAGGATAGCTTGCAGGTTTGCTGTTAAGTAGGAGTATTCTTTTTCCAGTTGTTAACCGGATTTGTATCTGTTCGGGGTGCACATGTAAATGGTTCATACTCTTGGCTACAGCCTCATGTAATGATGTTAATACTTTTAGCCAGAAGTTGGGTACTGCATCTGGACCTGGGTTTTTCAGTTAGTAGCCTTTCTTAACTTTGTTTCATTCTCTCTCTCTAGCCATTACTTCATCTCATTTCTTATCCTGTACATTTGATCTTCTTATTCTTTCTTTCTTTATTTATTTAGTGGCATTTGTTTACCGGGAGAGTCCACTGGGCCAAAATAAGCCCATTTTCAGTGGAGGCCTGGGGAGAAAAGCTCCAAGGTAACAATAAGACTTACATAAAGTTTCAAAATAAATTTCAAAAAGATCAAGAGAATTACATAAAGAAATCATCAAAATTTCATATAAAGTAGATAAAACTGATAAAACTTCATACTAACAGCAAAGTTAAACATATACACACAGTGGATATAAAATGTGTAAACACCCCTGTTAAAATGTGAGGTTTTTGTGATGTAAAAAATGAGGCCACTCATTTCAAAACTTTTCCTACCTTTAACGTGACCTATAACCTGTACAATTCAGTTTGAAAAACAAACAAATCTGATAAGGGAAAAAATATTAAAAATAAAAAATGTACAATAAGCTGATTGCATAAATGTGCACACGCTTAAACTAATACTTTGTTGAAGCACCTTTTTATTTAATTACAGCATTCAGTCTTCTTGGGTAGAAGTCTGTCAGCATGGCACATCTTGACTTGGCAATATTTGCCCACTGTTCCTTGCAAAAGTGCTCCAAATCTGTCAGATTGAGAGGGCATCTCTTGTGCACAGCCCTCTTCAGGTCACCCACAATTTTTCTATTGGATTTGAGTTTGGGCTGTGGCTGGGCCATTCCAAAACTTTAATTTTCTTCTGGTGAAGCCATTCTTTTGTTGATTTGGATGTATGCTTGGGGGTCATTGGTGAAATTCCTCATCATCTTCAGCTTTCTAGCAGACGCCTGAAGGTTTGGGGCCAGAAGTGACTGGTATTTGGAACTGTTCATAATTCCCTCCACCTTAACTAAAGCCCCAGTTCCAGCTGGAGAAAAGCAACCCCAAAGCATGATACTGCCACCACCATGCTTCACCTTGGGGATGGTGTTGTTTTGGTGATGTGAAGTGTTGTTTTTGCACCAAACGTACCTTTTCGAATTGTAGCCAAAAAGTTCAACCTTGGTCTCATCAGACCATAACACATTTTCCCACATGTTTTTGGATAACTTGATGTATTGTTTTGCATACTTTAGCAGGGCCTGGATGTTTTTCTGTGTAAGAAAAGGCTTCCGTCTTGCAACCCTACTGCATAGTCCAGACATATGGAGAATACGGGAGATTGTTGTCACATGTAGTACACAACCAGTACTTGCCAGAAATTCCTGCAGCTCCTTCATGGTTGCTGCAGGTCTCTTGGCAGCCTCACTGACCAGTTTTCGTCTTGTCTTTTCATCAATTTTGGTGGGATGTCCAGTTCGATGCCATGTCACTGTTGTCCCATATTTTCTCCACTTTTTGATGACTGTCTTCACTGTGTTCCATGGTATATCCAATGCTGTGGAAATTTGTTTGTACCCTTCTCCTGACTGATACCTTTCAACAATGATATTCCCTTTGCTTTATAAGTTGTCTGTAAATCATGGCTTTTGTTGCAGCAGGCAACTGAGTAAATGTCTGGAAAATCCTACTAGGATAGCTGAACTTTATTTGGGGTTGATCAGAGTCTCTTTAATTGATGACAGGTGTGTACCCAAGAAGACTGAATGCTGTAATTTAAATCAAAAGGTGTTTCAACAAAGTATTAGTTTAAGGGTGTGCACACTTATGGAACCAACTTATTGTATGTTTTTTATATTTTATATTTTTTCTCCTAACAGATTTGTTTGTTTTTCTATTGAATTGTACAGGTTACAAGTCACATTAAAGGTGGGAAAAGTTTTGAAATTATTTATTGTGGTCTTTTTTATATCACAATAACCTGGCTTTTAAGAGGGGGTGTGTACACTATTTTTATGTCCACTGTAGTACAGAGAATAACAACATAACATAATAATAGGCAAAACAAGATTTTTCAATGTTATACAGTTATGAGCACCAAGGAATGCATGCAAATTTGGATATTACATAGAATAAACAGTAGGACATATGTGTAGAGAGAAAGACATAAGAAAAATAATATTTATATGTGTATATGTATATATATATATATATATATATATATATATATATATATATATATATATATATATATATATATATATATATATGCGAGAGAGAGAGAGAGAGGGAAGAGGGAATGCGGAAGGAAAAGAGGAAGAAGGGAGATAGGGGAGGGAAAAAGTAAGTAGGATGGACAGTGAGAAAAGGATAGGAGAGAAGGAAGACAGTACAGTTAGAAGGAAGTGGAAGAAGGGAGAAAAGAGGGGGAATGTTTATAGAGAGTTTAGAGAAAGCAGAAGAAAGAATTAAGTAATTCAGTTTGTTAGGAATTATCAAGAAAACAGTAGATGGAGTCTTTCTTCTCTCCATTTAGCATCTCTGTTGTGTTCCACAGGATCTTTGTAGATATTTCTCCAAAAAGCATCTATCTCTTCTTTTTTTTTTTTGGTGGTGTTTCAATTCCTTTTGCCTCGTTTTCCAGTTCTGTGTAAAACCTTTTTGGGTCCTCAGCAAATTGCTTATTCTGTACTTTATATTTATCTCCATATCTTCTAAGGTTTTCTGCCTGTGCTGACATTTTTAATGTATTATTTGCGATGGTGTTAGCTGTGGTGGTGCAGTGGTAGCATTGTCGCCTCACAGCAAGAGGTTCTCCCGTTCGATTCTCGGCTGGAGCGCCTTCTGTGTGGAGTCTGCATGTCCTCCCCGCGGTCGAGTGGTGTTCAAAAGACATACGTAAAAGGGCGTGCCTTCGTTGAAGGTTGGGCGTCGGGCTGGCAGCTCGGCACCATAAAAATCGACTGCCAATTATTAGCGGACCGGAGTTCTGCTGTGGCGACCCCTAACCGGGAAAAGCCGAAAGAAAAACATTTGCGATGGTGCACGATAGATCCTGATCTGTTATAATACTGTGTTTTTTTTTTTTTATCCCGTCTATCTTTGAGTATTTTTCTTGATCTCTTCCCTCTTTTATACTCTTCTAGCAATGACACTTCTCGTCTTAATTGTTTTATAGTTTTCTCTGTTCAGTACTTCCAGGATGGCATTTGATTTCTCCCATTCCTTTCCCTTACTACCCTGTGTTCTTGTGGTAAGACTTTATCGGTTAATTTAACTGCACAGTAATATACCCTGTTTACTTCTTTTATATTGCATAAACAGGGTATATTACTGTGCAGCTAAATTAACAGGTAGTCTTACCACAAGAACACAGGGTAGTAAGGAAAAGGAATGGGAGAAATCAAATGCCATCCTGGAAGTATTTATACAGACTGCGGTGGTAGTGCTGCGGTAGCGTTATCGCCTCACAGTAAGACGCTGTCCGGTTCAATTCTCAGCTAGAGCGTCTTCTGTATGGAGACATGCATGAATGGGTGTACCTTCGTTGAAGGTTGTGCATCAGGGCTGGCAACTCGGCACGTAAAAATCTTCTGCCAATCATTAGCGGACCGGAGTTCCGCTGTGGCGACCCCTAACCGGGAAAAGCCGAAAGACAACAACAACATATCGCATGAATCTTTATGGACAGTCCTAATTACTGTGTTCATTTGTTTTTTCAAACGTCTAACTTTTTGGGTCTTATCCTTCTGTAGTCTATTTCTGTAATTGATCTTTATATGTCTGTCCATCTCAATTGTTTTTTCAAACGTCTAACTTTTTGGGTCTTATTATCCTTCTGTAGTCTATTTCTGTCATTGATCTTTATATGTCTGTCCATCTCAATTGAATCAAGCAACTCATCTTGTAGATCATTTTCTTCTAAACTGAGGGCATATTCTTTGTTCTCCATTTCCTGCAGGTATTCTATAGAAAGTTCAAGAGCATTTTCCATGCAGCATTTTTTTCAGTTTCATCCTGTGTCATCCATTGCTCTTTCATATGGGAACTCACTGGCCTGTCACTCCACAGGATCGATTGCATCAAAGTTGCCACCGTTTCCTGTTCCTTCCTTTGCTGTCCAACTCCACCTGAACATTTGTACTCGTTTCCTTGGAAGGGTCCAAAGTATCTTCAAATAGCAACTGATCAGATGCTTCCTGCTCCACTGGCTTCCCCTTAATTTGGGTGTACATTGCTCTAGCCTGCTGTGATGTTATCGGAGTTGCATTTTCTACACTAAATCCTTCACTTCGCAGGTAATCCATAACCTCAGTTTCTATTTCTTTAACTTCTCCATTACTAATCCTCCTTTGTACATTTTGTCTTTGTTTTCTTATTTTTTGTATAGTCAAATTTTCCAGGTTCAGATGCCTTTCCCTGTATTTCTCTTCAGATATCTTTGGTGCCGCTCTTTTTGTATTGATTAGTTTCACTTTCTCCTTTGCATAAATATTGCACCATATTAAATGTCTTTTGCTTTCCCATGTCCATATTTCTTCTTCAGATGTCTCCTGCTCCTCCTGTTTCTCCTTACTTTGGGGACTCGTCGTTCCATCATGCTGTGATATAACCTGTGTTAGACTTTCTACACTAAATCCTTCACTTTGCAAGTATTCCATAACCTCATCTTCTATTTTTTAACTTCTACTTGACTAATCTTCTGCTCTATGTTCCCTCTTTGTGATTTTTTTTTTTTTTATTGTGAAATTTTCTATATCTGGATGCCTTTGCCATTATTTCTCCGAGTATCTTTGAGGCTGCCTTTTTTGTGTTAAGTTGGCTTTCTCCTTTGCATTAATACTGCACTGTATCAGATCTCTTTCTTTCTCATGTCCATATTTCTTTAGTACCTCTCAAAAGTCTATAGATTTTGTTCTTTATGTTTTTGCACTTCCTCAGTTGTTTCTTTTTCCAAACGGCCCACGGTTTCTTGATCTGTATGGCGGTTTTCATGGATCTGTTGAATTAATGAGCAAATATTTGCATTTGAAACTTCTGATGGTTTTTATTGTGGAAGTATTTTTCTTTCATCTAATTTTTCTTAATCTTTTCATATAGCTTCTGTCAGTAAATTCTGGGCTTCTTGCATAACAGTAACAATACATATTTATGTTAAGTTGTCAATCTCGCCTTCATTCTTGCTGGATGGGTTCGGAGCCGATCCTCTGCTCCGACTCAGCCAATACTAAAAGCTCGAGAGCTAATTCCACCGGCTCGAGGCTCCCCTATATCCCACAATGCTAGGCGGTAACTACTCAGATCTCGTTTGCCGCTATAGCTACGAGGTGCTTTTCTTACCGGCTCAGGCACGTAAGTAAATTTTTACCTTTGAGGTAGTACTAATTCCCCTTTCTTTTCTTAGTTATATATATTGTTATTGTTTGTGTTAGTTTTTAGTTCTATTGACCCTTATTTTCGATTCCCACCCCTCTTATTGTTGTTGTTCTAGGCCTTCGGCCCTTCCCTCACCCCAGTCCCTTTTTTCAGTTAGTGTTGTAGGGGCTTGTGTGCTTGTGTTTTTGGTTACTTATCTCTAATTTCTTAGTGTAGAGTGTCTGTGTGTGTGTTTGAGACAGCCCCTCTTCCTTAATGTCTAAGGACAAGGTCTCAGGCTTCAAGAAGTGTGACTCGTGCTGTCAGAAGATGTCTCTGACAGACGGTCACACTTCTTGTGTGTACTGCCTGGGACCTGTGAACCTGCAGGACTCTTGTGCTGTCTGCCATGGTTTCAGCCCTCGAGTCCTGCAGGAGCGCAAAAACAAGCTCATCTTAAGGGGCTTGTTAAAGCCTGAAGGCCCCCCGACTCAGTCTGGGTCGGGTAAGCCTTCGAAAACTTCAAAACAGTCGACTCCTGCTCTTGAGTCGACTGTGGAGAAGTCGAAGCAGGCTTCGTCATCGGCTCCGGCCGGAGCCGATGTTCTTAGGCCTCAAACCGTTACCTCTGCTCCGGCTGGAGCCGAGGCTGATAAGTCTTCATCGGCTCCGATACCATCATCGGAGCCACTGTCTAAAAAGAGGTCTAGATCCCCCTCCATCGGATCTATTCTTAAGCCTCTTACCGTTACTTCGGCTCTGGCTGGAGCGGCTAAGAACCCATCGGCTCTGATACCATTATCGGAGCCATTTTACAGAAAGAGGTCCAGGTCCCCATCCATCGGATCTGTGCACTCGGCGCCAGGTTCGCCTCTCCTTCGGAGCGGAGTCACAAAACCCATTCCTCTCGGTCTTCCAGGTTGTCAGACCATGATTTGCAGAGGGTGGTGAGTAGACTTCTTAAGTCCGAGGCACTGGCCCAAATGCTGCATAGCCCGACTCATCAGTCATTGGCTATTCCCGTCCCAGGTTACATTCCTCCTCCGACTCCTTCGAGTTCGGAGCCAAGGCTTGTTGGAGCCATGACTGTCGGTGCGTCGGATCCGATACCTTCCATCTCGGCTCCGTCTGCTCCGATCTCCTCTTTGGAGGGATCTCGGCCGGACTTCCTCGTCGGCTCCGAGGGGAGTGGCATCGGACCCTTGTCCGACCCCGCTCTCCCTCTCGGGCTTCGGCGCTGGTGAGTTCGGCTCCGACATTGGCCGAGCCGTCTCTGTCGGTGCCGGGAGGGTCCTTGTCTCTTGGGCGAGGGCCTCGGGCCTTGCCTGACAGGGATGCCTTCGAGGTCATGCGGAGCGTGCTAGAACCAGGTTCTGCCCCTCAGTCTGTTCCCTCAGCCCCTCCATCTACAGTGCCTGCGGTGATTTCTACTCACCCCTTGTCTCACACCGCAGAGAACCAACTCCTCAAGATTCCCCATTGGGAATTTCCTCCTCTTCCGAGGTCTCTCCTGACTCTGCAGGAGATCCCCCTAGGAAGAGGCAGTGCAAGAGGAAGCACATTGACTCCCCTGAGTCTATCACCTCTGACACTGACTTAGAGGAATCCAAGGGTCCCTCGTTCCCTCTGAGGATGTCTCCTTTGCAGACATCCTTGAAATCCTCAAACAGAGGGGGAATTGGCCAGCCCTTAACCCTTCGGAGGATGAGTCAGTGTATTTTGAGGCATTTGGTTCTCGCCCTTCTACCTCCTGGGTGTCCCCTCCCTTTGACCCCCTTATGGAAGTGGTGGCAAGGAAGGCTTGGACGGCTCCTGACTCAGTGGAACCCACCCCGAGGAGACCATCCAAATTTATTACTGTCCCCACAGACAAACAGTCTTTATCCAAAGGTGTCCCTGTTGATGCCATGGTGGTGGCTGCGGCCACAAAGAAGGAATTAGCTGATCCTTCGGTTCCTGTCCATCCTCCTAATAAAGAATCTAGGACCATGGACAGGTATGGCAAGCGGATGTTCTCGTCAGCGACCTTTTCAATGCGGTCCCTGAACTACTTATGCCACTTCACCCGTCTCCAAAGAGATTTACTCAAGGATATGGGTGAACTGATGAAGGATCCTACAGCTGAGGGGTTCCAAGACGCAATGAACTCCCAGTTGGCAACTCTAAATTCAATCGTGAACTCCTCCATGCGGCTAGTCTCGTATGCAGCAGATGGAGCAAGTAGATCCGCAGGCACAGGAGTTGCCTTACGAAGGCACACCTGGATGCGGCTATGCAACTTTGTGGACCCTTTCAAGGCGTCCTTCACCAGTTCCCCTTTTGATGGATCGTCTTTGTTTGGTCCACAGGTGAAGGATACATTGACCAGGTGCGAGGTGGAAGGTAAGACTCTCTCTGCCGTAGGAGTCCGTTTTTCCACCCCTTCTAGACCCTATCCCAAAGGTCAGAGGGGAGGAAAGATGTGGTTCCGAAAACAATCCCAGGGAGTCTCATCTGACGCACAAGGCCAATTTCCCCCTAGAGGCAGAGGGGGGAATAATAATAGACGCCGCCCCAGAGGTAGAGGAGGTCCGCAAAACCAGGGTAGCAGAGAGGTGTTCTCACAAACCCTTTCAGCACCCCTGAGGGGCTGCCCGGCTGTCCGCCTTCGGAGGCAGTCGGGGGAAGATTATCGCTGTACCCAGAAGCCTGGCTTTCCCTAACTCAAGACAAATGGGTACAGTCGATCATATCCGAGGGTTACAAAATTCCCTTTATTCATATTCCAACCCAACCAAAAAGATCCCTTCCAGACATTCCACCCGGTCTAAGGGAAAAAGCAGCATTAGAAGTGTCAAAGCTACTGTCAAAAATAGTCATCCAATCAGTCCCAGCAGACCAGCAAGGATCCGGAATCTACTCCAAATTCTTTTTGGTACCAAAAAAAACAGGGGACTGGAGACCCATTCTGGATCACAGCCACTTAAACAAGTTTGTCAAAAAAACAAAATTCCGGATGGTCACGCTACAGTCCATCCTACCCTTCTTGGGTCAGGACAATTGGATGTGCTCGATAGATCTTCAGGATGAGTACTATCACATCAAAATGAACCGACGCTCCAGGAGATATCTCCGCTTCAGGCTGGGAGCCAATCACTACCAATTCAGGGCCCTGCCCTTTGGTCTCACTACAGCCCCCCGGGTGTTCACCAAAGGCATGGCAGTGGTCACGGCTCACTTGAGGCGCCAGGGATTCCAGGTGTTTCCATATCTGGACGATTGGCTCCTTACTGCCACCACCAGACATCAGCTTCTCCTATCCAGGGATTTTACCATTCAAACCTGTCAAGCTCTAGGCATTTCAATAAATTTAGAAATATCTGCCTTGTCGCCTTGTCGGTCTGTTACTTTCATAGGCGCCAAATTAGATACACAGACCCTTTCAGCCACACTCAGAGCAGAGGGTTTTAAACATCCGGAACCAAGTATCCCTTCTATCACAATTAGTCAAAGTCAAAGCCAGACTGGTACTGAAGGTACTAGGACTCATGGCAGCAGCTATTCCCCTTCTCCCCTTAGCTCGCTTTTACATGAGGATCCTCCAATGGATGCTCTTTACCCAATGGTCCTTTCAACGACTCCCAATGTCCCACAACATTTTGATAACTCAAGTATGCAAGAATCAACTGTCTTGGTGGGTCACGTCACCTCAACTTCTCCAAGGAAGACCCTTCACTCTCCCCCCTCCAGTTGCCACGTTGACAACAGATGCCTCCCTGATCGGGTGGGGGGGGGCATTATCAGGGCAGGACAGTCTAGGGCACGTGGCAACCATTCGAGTGCCACTTGCACATAAATGTCTTAGAGATGAGAGCAGTGCTTTTAGCGTTGCAAGCCTTTCACGACTCTCTTCCCAAAGGGACTATTGCAATTCAAACGAACAACATGTCCGTGGTGTGGTACATCAACAAACAAGGCGGAACCAGATCATACCCTTTATGTCGAGAAGCACTCAGACTTTGGCAATGGGCGATCTCTTCTCAGCGTTTTCTGATAGCGACGCATATTCCCGGGAAATCCAACGTCATTGCAGACAAGTTGAGCAGAGCAATTCTCATGCCACACAAGTGGTCTCTAAACAAATCAATTCTAGAAGAGGTATTTCTAAGATGGGGCCATCCTTGCTACGATCTTTTTGCTACTCCCTAAAACAGCAAGTGTCAAGACTTCTTCACGCTCTTCCCGTTACCAGGCCATCCCACAAGAGACGCTCTAGTCCACGATTGGCCCTGGGGACTTCTGTATGCCTTTCCCCCCCTTTCCACTGATACCTCAACTAATTCAGAAAGCTATCGCCTTGAGAGTGACTATGATCCTCATTGCCCCTTACTGGTCTCGACAGATATGGTTCCCCTTTCTTCATCGCTACCTTTTGGAGCAGCCTTGGCATCTGGACCCAGTACCAGATCTGATTACCCATCAGTCGGGTCAGCTGCACCAATCTCTGTCTTCCCTAAACCTCACAGCGTGGTTTCTCCAATTCCTACCTTAGCCAGGCTTCCATCAATATCTCACTCGGTTCGAGATATCTTGATAGCCTCTCATAAATCCTCTACCCGGAAGATTTATACTAGTAAATGGAAACGCTTTTCCCTTTGGGCATCATCGAAAAGCATTGATACTTTTACTGCACCTATCCAGTCTATTTTAGACTTTCTAGCAGAACTTTTTCATTTAGGATCTTCTGCATCAACCATTAGAGTTCAATTGGCTGCCATATCAAATTTTCATGTTGGTGTCTCAGAATCATGACTCACAAACTGTGTAAAGCCTTCTTAAGAGGTGTATTTCTTCTCAAACCTCCAATCAAAGACCCTCCGCCTCAATGGGATTTAAACTTGGTTCTGGCATCTTTAATTCTTCCCCCCTTCGAACCAGCGGATTCATGTTCTCTGAAATTGCTTTCTTGGAAGACACTTTTTCTGGTAGCTATAACTTCAGCGAAAAGAGTATCAGAACTCCATGCTCTATGCAGTCGCCCTCCTTACTTAGTTTTTCACAAAGACAGGGTATCTCCCCGGACTAATCCATCCTTTTTACCAAAATTTCTTCTCAAATTAACCTAAACCAGGTTATTGATCTCCCCGTTTTTTTCCCTAACTATTCAAATAGGTCAGAGCAAAAGCTGCATTTTTTGGATGTTCATCGCCAACTGAGATATTACTTGGACAGAACTAAACAACTCAGGAAATCTGATCAATTGTTTCTGTCATATGCAGAAGGAAGATTGGGCCTTCCAGTCACTAAAGTATCTCTATCTAGATGGCTCACCTCTACAATTACTTTTATCTATGAGACCAGACATCAAAAATTACCCTCAAGACCTAGAGCTCATTCAACTAGGGCAATAGCTACATCCATAGCCTTTCAGGACAGGTTGCCAATAGACTTAATTTGTGCAGCAGCCACCTGGGCTTCTCCTCATACATTCATTTCACATTACAAATTGGACATGGTTTCCAGAAGCTGTGCCAATTTTGGTTCCACTGTTCTCAAGAGTCTGTTCCGATAGGCCACCGGGATAAGGTGCTAGGGACGGTCCCATCCAGCAAGAATGAAGGCGAGATTGACAACTTAACATTAAGAAGTTATGTACCTACCATAACGTTCCATGTTAGTTGTCTTCTCGCCTTCTTTCTAGCGTCCCTCCCTCCTTCCCCCAAGCCTGGACAGACCGACCGGAATTCTTTTGTGTTTCTTCCTCTGAAAATTGTTACTCCATTCTTGGAGAATAGTATTGCTTGGTATAGCTACCAAATGAGATCTGAGTAGTTACCGCCTAGCATTGTGGGATATAGGGGAGCCTCGAGCTGGTGGAATTAGCTCTCGAGCTTTTAGTATTGGCCGAGTCGGAGCCGAGGATCGGCTCCGAACCCATCCAGCAAGAAAGAAGGCGAGAAGACAACTAACATGGAACGTTATGGTAGGTACATAACTTCTTATTAGTTCTTATCCTCAATAGTTCTCTCTGTCGTCTGTATGGCTATTTTTGCCTGTTGGTTTTTGTGTTTTTTTTTTTTTTTTGTAGACTGCCACTTCCTTCTACAACAGTGTGGGCCATCCTCCCCCTGGGCCTGGCCAAGCTCCATTGTAGGAATGTTTTCATGTCTTGAGGAGTCTACACGGTCAATTTTTCCAGTCCTTGTACCAGTGCATCTACCAGGATTGGACACTTTTTTTATCCTGGGTCTTGTGCATCCAGCTATCTTTTTTTTATTTTTTAACTTACTTCTGTCCATGATGTATGCTATACAAAATATAGTTTATATATCAGTGTCGTTTCGGTAAGATTTTGTGAAAAACAGGGTCCACCTCCTGAAGGTACTTGCCAAGACTTGAGGATGAATTCAGTTCTAGCAATACTACATTCCTTTACTTGCTGATTTATTATCTCTATGTAGATTAGCCGTATTAGCTTGAGATATTGCTTTACAGCACAATCTTACCCTACAGACATCTTGTATTCCATCAGAGCAAATATATGCATCAGGCAAGCTGAGCAGGACCAGGGCAGACTCTGACAAATGGAAACTGAATCGGGGCAGGGGGGTCCTGGACTTGATCCATTTGAGAGGAATTTCTTAAGTAGACTTTCCTCTTTTAAACAATTAAGTGACAAAGTACTGCTTTTGGAATCCATACAAGAAAGCCGGAAAGACAGATGCCTTTTCGTTTTTATGGGCAGGAGTGTTCATGTATGCTTTTACAACCTTTTCAGTGAAATCCAGGGTATTCAGAAAGTTCAGAAGGACACTGCAAAGATCATTATGGTGCCTGCCTTCTGGCCGAGGCAAGCAGTGGTTCTCCCTTCTTTTTGAATTGGCCAATGGAAATTAACACAAGCTTTTTAAAAGACTAGATTTACTTACACAAGAACTGGAGTGTTTGATACATCCTGATCCCAAATAACTGCAACTGATTGGATGATAGGGTCTTAACAACTTTTAGTTATCTATTTTGTGAGGATGTGCAGCAGGTATTAATGGAGGTAATAAAGCCTGCTACTAGAAAATCATATATTAACAAATGGAAAAGGTTTTCTAGTTGGTGCCAACAAGAGAACCAGCACCCATTCAGGGCTAATGTTTCTCACAATATTTGTGTGAGTTTCTTTTTTATGAATTATCATACTCCTTTATTAAGGTTCATTTTGTCAGTCATTTCAGCATGAGAGCCCATTGATCCCCCTCTTTCAGTGCAGTCTAATGCCAAAATGTTTTTAAAAAGGGTCTTTAAGTAAGCCCCATAGAAAACTGGTGGCTCCTCCTTAGGATCTTAAATTTGTGCTAGAGAAGCTGATGTTCACTCATCTGACTGACTTGTTTCTTAACATGGACATCATTATTCCTGATTGCTCTGACCTCTGCTAAAAGAATTGCAAGGTTTTATGGTGTGTAAATCTTATCTTCCCAAAGTGATAGGAATTCTTTTGTGCCTTAAGTGTATCCAAGTTTACCTTAAGGCAAGCTATCCATCTCCATGTTTCCTTTTCAGAACCCGAATATGAGGCAGAAACAACACTTCATATCTTGGATGTCCACAGACAATTTGGGTACTGGCTTAACAGAATAAAAGCTTTCAGAACTTCCGGTCAGTTGTTAATTTCTTGTGAAGGTGAGGAGGGGGGACAACCTGTGTCTCAACAGACTATTTCCAAATAGTTGTTTCAGGCTATAACCTTTTGTTATTCCCAACACAACAAAACTATTCCAGGCAGGGTTAAGGCGCACTTTACTAGGAGCTTTTTGGAAAGGGTTGGACTGTAGAAGTAGTCTAGAAGCAGCAAATAGGTCTTCTCACATAGACCTAGATTTGCTGTCCAGGTGTAGCACAGGCTTTTCTAGTACCATCTCCAGGAGCTCCTGGAACCTTTAGTTTAACCTCCTAGTTCTTTTAAGTTATGGTAATCTACCCATATGGCTAAAGCTGCTGCATCAGTGATCAATATGTAGAACGTAGTATGTTTTTGTAGCAATGTCCTCTCACTACTTGGCCTCCTTTTCTCAGTTGGCATGAAAGCTGTGACAGATTTAGTGCTCAAACCTGTCTTTTTGGTCAGCTCACCTCAATCTAACTGGGCACATGGAAGGTGCCATGAAGCTTTGGAAGCTGGCTGTCATATCCTGGGCAAGGTATAACCTGTATAGCTAAGGCTACTGCAGCAGTGATCTTTTGAACTGTTATGGTAAGTTTATTTATACAAGTGTACTTAGTGGTGTTATTAAATGTATGGAGCTTTGAGGTTTCTTTGTATAGCTTTATCTGCCAGAATCCTTGATTTGCATCTAGTACTGAAATGAACTTGACATTTGGCAGAGTTGAAGCACTTCCTCAGCTGTAGTGTTCCTTCTTGATCACTTTATTACAAGCTTGTGGATCAGTACATTCAGTCTTGTTTTTCGTCACAACAGTGACCATCCCGTTTATCCATTCTTTTAGATCAGTCTATTTCTTACTGATATGCAAGCTTTACTTTTGCTTCATTTCTTACCGAGTTCTGCTCATGAAAGCCACTGATTCTTTATTTGGAGCATGTATTACTGGCATACCTCTCAACTGTACCAAATTCCTCTGTATTTCCCATTTTTGGGGGGTGAAATAATAGGGTAGCATGGATTCCCGAATGACCCCTTCAAATCCCAATTTTGTTTTGCTGCCTTTGACATGTTTATAGTGTGAATCATTATTCTTGTCTCAGATGACTGATCATACTTATTGATGTGATAGTGTTCAATCTCGCCGTTTGTTCTTACACATGGGTTCGGAGCCGATCCTCGCCTCTTACAAGCTCTGCATCGAGAAGAAGCTCGAGACAATCTAATACCACAATCCCTCTGCCTTTACCTCAGATCTAGTTTGCCGCTGCTGCATGCATCGTTGGGAGAGCTAGCTGAGAGTTTCTAAGCTAAGATATAACTTTTTGTTGTATTTTATTAAGAAATATATTCTAGTTGATATTAGCTGTATTAACAAGTGTGATTGTGTTGTGGTTCCGGAATTCCTTGGTACCGTTAACCTTATTTGTATTTTTTCGGGCCTTCACATCTACCATATTGAGACAATTTAACGGATTTGACATTAACCTGATTGTGACTCTTTACTCGGATTGACTGTGTTTTCTGTAGTTATATATTGTTATACTATGTCGGAGAAAGCAAAGTCTGGTTTCAAACGTTGTCAGTGTGGCCAAAAAATGTCGGTCACTGACAACCACAGTTCCCGTCTACTGCCTTGGCCCTCTTCACTTACAAGAGGATTGCTCCATCTGTCACTCTTTTAGTGGGAGGGTCATGACAGATAGGCGCAGGAAACTGATGGACAGAGGTCTTCTGAAACCAGCTTTCCAAGAGGCTTTGGATGCTTCTGACCAGGCATCGAAGTCCTCTAAGGAATCGAAGCGTCGGAGCCTAAGTCATCGGCTCCGAGCTCTTCTTCAAAGGTTAGATCACCGGTTCCACAGACTTCGGGCGAGTGTTCAACTGGTGTCGGCTCCTGAGCCTCGAGTCTTGGAACGGTGATGGAGCTCCCTCCTTCGCCATATTGAGGTCGGCTCCGTCTTGGTTCCTTCGACCCGTTCTTCCTCCAAACTTTGATGTCGATGTGGATCGCGTGGTGCAGAAGTTGTTGGCCCTCTCTAAACTTATTTCGGTTTCCACCCAGTTGGTGTCGAAACTTGAAGGCCTTCCTGTATCTCCATCCATTCCTCCTCGAGACCGATTCAGTCTTTGGGCGGAAGAGGCTGATCTGCTGATTGTGGAGCCCTCGGGTCCAGAACCGTCCTTTTCTCGGTCTGTTCCCTCACCTCGACTCCGTCGGACCGGTGGAGTCTGGAGCGGCCGGTCTGTTCTTGGTTCCGGGGCGAGTCGAACCGGCGTGTCGGTTCCGACTCTCCCGCTCGGATCGATTCGGCTCCGTCCTCGGGTCGATGCCTTGGTGCCTGTCGGGATTCTTCCCATTTCTTGAACCGGGGGACTCTTGATCACGGGACCGGGGCGTTCGACCTGATGAGGAAGGTGTTGTCTACCCAGACAACCACATCAGTGGAAGCAGTTTCTCCTCCCCATAAAGGGCCTTTGTCTTCATCTGCACCCACGGCCATATCAGCGTCGGGCACCAGTGTCTCAGCCACCCCTGGAGGGTGCCCCTCTTCCTCGAGGCTTCTTGGATGCTCCCCACGAGGAAGTCCCTAGGAAGAGACTGTGTAAGAGGAGACACTTGGATTCTCCACAGGAATCCATAACATCTGATACTGACTTAGATGAGTCAGAGGGGTCCCCTAAGTCACCTTCAGAAGATGTCTCTTTTTCAGACATTTTGGAGATCCTGAAACAGAGAGGTGACTGGCAGTCCCTTCCCCCTTCTGAGGATGAGTCAGTTCTGCTGAAGGCATTTGGTGCTCGCCCTTCCTCCTCCTGGGTCACTCCGCCTCTTCTCGAACTAATGGAACTTATTGCTCGAAGGGCGTGGGAGCTCCTGACACAGTGGAACCTGTTCCTAGGAAACCGAACAAGTACATCACAGCACCTCAGGATAAGTCCTACCTTACAAAGGAGTTCCAGTAGGCTATGGTGGTGGCTGCAGCCACGAAAAAGGAGATGTCGGAGTCTTCTTCGTCTGTCCATCCGCCTAATAAAGATTCTAGGACGATGGATAGATATGGGAAGCGCATTTTTAGTTCAGCGGCTTTTTCCATGCGGTCCCTGAACTATTTGACCCATTTACGTCTGCAGAGGATCTAGTCAAAGAGTTGGGAGATACCCTCCAGGGTACTACAGATGCAGCTGTCTCAGAGAAAGTGACAGCGCAACTTAATACCCTAACATCGATTGTTAACTCGTCCATGAGGCTGATTTCTTGAAGGTTCGAGTAGGGCAGCAGCTTCAGCGATTGCACAATCCTGGATGCGCCTATGCTTGCGGAAGCCTTCAAGTCTTCCTTTACAAGCGCCCCATTTGACGGTGCCACTCTTTTTGGCCCCAAAGTAAAGGAGACCCTTACCGGTGTGAACAAGAGGGAAAGACTCTGTCTGCTGTAGTCCGTTTTCCACCCCAACTAGACCGTACCCCAAAGGGCAGCGGTGGGAAAATGTGGTTTGAAAACCCCAAGGGTCTTTCTCAGGCACACAGGGTGATGCTCCCTCTAGAGGCAGAGGAGGGGCAGAGGTGGAAGACGCCGCCCTGGCGGCAGAGGGTCCAACATCAAGGTGACAGGGATACACTCCTGGTAAACCTTTCCAGCACTCCTGAGAGGAGGCCCGACTGTCCTGCTCTGGAGGCAGTGGGGAATTAAACAGCTTTATACCCTCAGGCCTGGCAAGGTATAACTACAGACAAGTGGGTAAAAGCGTAGTTACCAGAGGTTATTCCATACCCTTCCTATCCTATCCCATTCCAAAGAAAAGACTCCCAGATGTACCGCCCCATCTCGAGAGCCAGCAGCTTTAGAAATTTCAAAGCTGCTAGAAAAAGAGTCATCCAGCCAGTCCCAGCGGACCAGCAAGGATTAGGGACTTACTCAAGGTTCTTTTTAGTTCCAAAGAAAACAGGGGACTGGAGGCCCATTCTAGACCTAAGCTACCTCAATACTTTGTCAAGAAAGAAAAGTTCGAATGGTCACGCAATCGATCCTTCCATTCTTACAGAAGGATGAGTGGATGTGCTCAATAGATCTAGAGGATGCATACTACCACATCAAAATGGCCAGGGCATCCAGAGATCATTTGCGCTTCCGGCTGGGAGCCAGTCACTTTCAATTTCGAGCCCTTCCCTTTGCTCTGACCTCAGCCCCCAGGGTCTTCACCAAATGTATGGCAGTGGTAGCGTCTCACTTGAGGTGTCAGGGATTCCAGGTGTTTCCGTATCTGGACGACTGGCTCCTTGGCCACCACCCGCGTCAACTACTGCAGGCCAGAGACTATGTTCCTCAACTGTGTGTTCACCTAGGGATCTCCGTAAATTTGAAAATCCTTACTTCAGCCATCACAAAATATCTTGTTCATAGGAGCAGAGTTAAACACCGTCAATTAATTCTGAAGCTCCCCAGAAAGGATATTATCACTGCAGACTCACATCGTCTTCTACTCTTGTCAAGGAAATCTCCTGCAAAACTAGTACTGAAGGTGTTGGGCCTCATGTCAGCCTCCCTTATTGCAATTCCCCTGGGAAGGCTGCACATGAGAGTCCTACAATGGCTACTGTTTGCACAATGGTCATTTCAACAACTACCTCTAACACACGAGATTCTTATAACAAAGACTTGCAAAACAGATCTAAACTGGTGGCTTCAAACGTGCAACCTTTCCCAGTTGAGGCCGTTTGTGCTACCCACACCCACAGTTATGGTGACCACGGACGCTTCCCTGATAGGGTGGGGGGGCATCTTTCAGGGACAGACAGTCCAAGGCGAATGGACCAATTTGGAGTACAATCTGCACATCAATGTTCTAGAGTTGAGGGCAGTGTTTCTAGCGTTGCAACACTTTGCTCCCCTTCTTCCTCTAGGGACTATTGCAGTTCAGACGGACAACATGTCGGTAGTCTGGTACATAAACAAACAAGGGGGAACCAAGTCCTATCAACTATGCAGAGAGGCCATGAGAATTTGGCAGTGGGCGAGTCCACGGGTCGCTTTCTAATAGCAACGCACATCCGGGGTCATCCAACGTCATAGCCGACAGGCTGAGCAGAGCAATTCTGTTACCGCAGTGGTCTCTAAAACAGTCAGTGGCGGAAAGGATTTTTCGCGTGGGCCAGCCTTCCTGCGACCTGTTTGCGTCTCCAATGAATGCCAAATGCAGGAGCTACTTTGCCCTATTACCCCCTCAGGGAAGTCCCCAGAGACGCACTGGTTTTGATTGGCCCCGGGACTCCTATCGCATTTCCCCATTTCCTCTGATATGAAGTTTCTCCAGAAAGCCAGGAACCTACACAGGGCGATAATCCTCATTGCTCCATTCTGGCCTCGTCAAATTTGGTTTCCCTTCCTGAAAATACACTGCATGGGGACCCTGGATTCTGGACCCAGAGCCAGATCTATTGACTCACTCGTCAGGGGTTCCCCACCCAGCTCCTGTCACTCCATCTAGCAGCTTGGCTGCTCCAATTCCCAACTTAGCCAGGTCTGATCTTTTGTCACCAGCAGTCAGGATATATTAGTGGCCGCATAAAGCTTCCACGAAAACATATACTAGTAAATGGAAGCGGTTTGTATTCTGGGCAAAGGCACACCATGTGGATCCCTTTATAGCTCCTTTGAATAAGATATTAGAGTTCTTAACAGACTTATTTCATCAGGGTGCTTCTCCTGCTACTCTAAAAGTTCAATTGGCTGCCATTTCAATTTCCATGTGGAAGAATGTGGAGCTCCTGTTATGGCTCACAGACTTTGTAAAGCCTTTTTAAAGGAGTTTTCATATTAGACCACGGTCAGATCTCGTCACCTTGGAGTCTAAACTTGTTGCTATCTAAATTAATGTTGCCCCTTTTGAACCTGCCTCTTCTTGCCCATTAAAATTTTTGTCTTGGAAAACTCTCTTTCTGGTAGCCATTACTTCTGCTAGACGAGTGTCTGAACTTCAGGCTCTCTCCATCAAGCACCCTTATTTGATCTTTCACTCTGACAGAGTTTCTCTTGAACCAATTCATCCTTCCTCCCTAAAGTATGTTCCATTAACAATATTAATCAGTCCATTGAATTACCCACTTTCTTCAAAAACCACTCCAACAAAATGGAGTATATGTTACACAAATTAGATGTTCACAGACAGCTAAGGTTTTATTTGGATAGAACAAAAGATCACAGGAAAACAGATCAACTCTTTGTGGCTTTTGCTGATAGCAGGAAAGGACTTGCAGTTACCAAAAGAACTCTTTCTAAATGGTTAACGGATTGTATAATCTATGTCTGATTCTGCAGATCAACCCTTTTACACAAACCCAAAGGACATTCCACAAGATCGATATGTCTTTGGCTCATGCAGTACCTCTGGATGCTATTTGTGGCTGCTACCTGGTCTAAGCCACATACATTTATTTCTCATTATAAAGTAGACAAGGTTTCTAGGGACAGGGCAACCTTTGGTTCCACTGTGCTCAAGAACGTCCTCCGTGAGTTCCTCAGGATCAAGGAGCTAGGGGCTACCCATGTGTAAGAACAAGCGAGATTGAACACTATCACATATAGAAGTTATGTCTTTACCATAACGTTCCATGTGGAGTGTTCATCTATCCCACCCTCAGGAAGAACGTTCTTTGATGCCTGGCCAGAAGCATTTTTGCTACTGCTGTTATTCTGTGTACATAGTTGGTATGCACATATATGTTTATATGTGTCTGTTTAGATATGTTATGTGTGTAAGCATGAATGTGCTTTTATATAGATTGGTTTGCTTGCAAACTAGATCTGAGGTAAAGGCAGAGGGGGATTGTGGGTATTAGATTGTCTCGAGCTTCTTCTCGATGCAGAGCTTGCAAGAGGCACGGAGCCGAGGATCGGCTCCGAACCCATGTGTAAGAACAAAGGCGAGATGAACACTCCACATGGAACGTTATGGTAAGGACATAACTTCTATTTGTATGCAGTTGGCAGAATCTTAATTATTAAAAAACCTGGCAAAAACTGCAAGGAAGAGTGCAGTTTCTTCACTCCTTCATTCATTGATTTTGAATGTAGGAATGAATGATTTGTTTTAAAAGTGAGATTGTGGTATAGCCCTTGTCCTGTGTGGTCTATAGATGTAGGATAGTAATAGAGAGACTGATCGTGTTATTATTTTACACTCGCTAAGTAGCTGTTTAGTGAGTGTAAAAAAAAATATAAACAAAAGCGTGCATGCGTGTATGTTTCCTTCTGCATGTGTGAGTTAAGTGAATGTGTGTATGAAAGCAGAAGAGACTGTGTGGGTGAGAGAGAAAGTGAAGAGTGAAAGCGAGCGATTCCACTGGCAGCAGTTAAGAGGTGGGTGGCTGCATAAAGGGGGGGGGGGTTAGTTATGGGATAGGTAAAGCAGGATTAAGAGTGTGTGTGTGCATGTGTGTTGGCGATTGCTACTACACCATTAAACTCCCCTAAACTAATGAGCAAACCAAGTAATACTCGAGCTGGGGAACACCTAAACACCAGGGGCTTAACTTTTTACATGGCACAGAATAATATATCTGAAGTAGTTAACTTCATTTATCTGCAACCTGTGGGTATTCGGATCCATATCTGATCTGAGCTGGCAACATTTTTCAAGCATCTGCTCCAAGCTCCTCCCCTTACCCATAATCCCGCACATCTCCTACTTTCCCACAGATCTCATTTGCCGCTTCATGCGTACCCATTGTGGTCTCTATAGTTTGGTGTAGTAAGTGGTACTGTTTGGTATATATTTAGTGTTTGACTGTAGTCGTTTTTTGGTCATCCCTTTCCTCCCCTTCGTCATTCGTCGGTTTTCTGTCAAAAAAAAAAAAAAATAGTAGTTTAAAAAATGAGGATTTGTGAGGTAGTGTAGGCCTAACCGTCCTTTGTGTGTGTTTGTTGGTTTAGTTTTGACTGAGTGGTGTGTGGTGATGGCTGAGCAGCCAAAGCCAACTTTTACAAAATGCACAGAGTGTGGCCACAAGCTTTCACCGGCTGATGGCCACACTGTGTGTGTTATTTGCGTGGGTGTTCCCTACCTATCTTTGCCTTGTAGTGTGTGTGTGTGTACAGGGTTCAACCCTAGGGCATTGAAAGAAAGGAAGTCAAAGCTGGTAGCTAAGGGCCTGCTACCAGTTTCTGCATTGGACTCGACTACCTCGACATCGGCTCCAGTAGCCGACCAATCCCCCCCTCAGGCCGGGACTCAACATCCCTCTAAGCCTTCTGAGATGGGGACAAAATCAAAGGACAAAGACAAGGATAAGAGAGACAAGGATAAAAGAGGGGAAAGGCACCGCATTCTCCAGAGTGGGAGCCATTTCCTAGTCTGCCTACTAAAGTTGTCAGGACCACTTCTCCTCTGCTCCACTCCCCGAGATTCTCCCCGGAGCCGACAGAGCCCTTGGACCAGAGGCCTTCTTCGAGGTCGTCTTACCGACCAGCCAGATCTGAGTCGGTCGCCTCTTCGCGGTCGACTCGGAGTCTGTCAGAGCTTGACATGGACAGGATGATGCGGAGGTTAATTCGGACCCAAATCCAAATGGGAGTCTTGCTAGGCTCCTCTCCGGCCGGAGAGGGAACCTCTATGCCCTTCTTCCATCCAGTCTCTCCTTCCCTGATCCGACCTGCATTTTTGGGGTTTATGGATTTGAGGATCCTCGGAGCTGGGGGTTCGGCGCCAACGGTTCCTCCAATCTCGATGTCGGCAATTACCTTGAGTTCCTCGGATCAGACTTGTTCGGATCCGAGCAACTCTCGGGGCCAAGAACGGGGAGCCGGATCTGAGGGAACAGAGGTGTCTTCGGCTCTGACTTTGTCAGATCCAAGCCATTCCTTCTGAACCCTGGCTACCTTGGCCTTGACCCCGATCCTCATGATGGAGCTGGGGAGAGCTTCTTCCTTGTTGGTTGCTAAGGAGGTGTGCTTTCCTTCGGCCTTCGACGTGGTGGAGAGGGTTCTCTCCTAAGGATTGAGACCCCATCCCATTGCCTTGGACTCCGCCTAGGCTGCCGTGGATTTGGTCACAACTCCCATCAGCTTGTCCCAGGGACAGCCTGTGCAAGAGGACTCCCAGGTGGATCCCGTCGTGGAACCCCTCGTGACTTATGAGCCCTCTTCAGAGAGTCCCACTGAGCAGGCTACCCATAAGCGCTTGTGTAAGAGGAGGCACATGGACTCCCCCCCCCCCCCACAGAGTCCCTCACAGAAGATACTGACTTGGATGAAGGTGAGGGTTCCCCCGGTCACCTCCTAAGGATGTCTCTTTTTGAGACATCCATGGAAATCCTCTGCCAGAGGGGAAGTTGGTCAACCCCAAAACCCTCTACGGATGAGTCCGTATTCTTGGAGGCCTTTGGCACTGGCCCATCTACATCCTGGGTGTCTCCTCCTGCAGATCCATTAGTGGATCTCATTAATACGTGGGCATGGAATGAGTATGACATCATAGAGTCAATACCCAAACACCCGGACAGGATCCTTTCTCCTCCCACAGACAGACAGGCCTGGTACAAGGGATTCCCAGTGGCTGCTATGGTAGTTGCAGCTGCCACCAAGAGAGAACTAGCACAGGAAAGTTCTTTGGTCCACCATCAGGACAAGGAGTCTAGGGTGGTGTTTCAGTTTGGGAAGCGAGTCTTTTCTTCAGTGATGTTTTCTATATGAGCGCTGAATTATTTGGCACATATCATTCGACTCCAGAGTGACTTAGTCATGGAATTCGCTGTGTCGCCCCCAGAGTCTTTGTCGCCAGAGGACAAGCGGCTGTCTCGACGAAAATGTCGAATCTGAAATCTGTTTCGAACATGTCCATGCATCTTTTTTCCCATGCCAATGAAGGGGCGGCCGGGACCGGCGTACCTATGAGGTGGCATGCTTGGCTCAGACTTTGTCAATTCGCAGACCCATTCAAGGTGCCATTCACAAATGCTCCCTTTGACGGTTCCTCCCTGTTCGGGAAGACAGTTTGTGACTCCCTGGTCCAGAGCGAGAAGGACGGGAAGACTCTCTCTGCCGTCAGAGTCCGCTTCTATAGCCCTCAAAGATCTTTTCTAGGAATCAGAGAGGGCAAAAAAAGATGTGGTTCTGAAAATCTCAGGTTTCCCGGGACACTCAGGACAACTCGTCCCCTAGAGGCAGAGGGGGGACAAGTCAGACACCACCCCAGAGGCAGAGGGGGCCCTAGGAATTTTGGATCTAAGGAGACCTTCTTGGACAGACCTGCGCAGCAACCCTGAGGGATTGCCCGACTGTCCTACTCTGGAGACAGTCGTGGGAAGATTGTCATTGCACCTAACGGCTTGGGAGTCCATTACGACGGACTGTTGGGTGCTCCAAATAATATCCAGAGGCTACTCCATCCCGTTCGTTGCCCCACCCGTCCAACCAAAGTGCCTCCCGGATGTTCCACCCGCTCAAAGGGAGGTGGCAGCACACAAAAATTCAAAGCTGCTTCACAATTGGGCCATCGAACCGGTCCCCCCGATCAGTCCGGATTAGGCGTTTACTCCAGGTTCTTTTTAGTGCCAAAAAAGATGGGGGACCTCACATATTGGACCTGCCAACCCTGAACCTGACTGTAGCCAAGCAGAAATTAAGGATGGTCACCTTGCAGTCACATCTCCAAGTCCCGCTTGAACCCGACACAGACTTTGGAATTTATAGGGGCAAGGCTGGACACTCTACTATTGCAAGTTTTTCTCACTCTGGACAGGGTCCAGAACCTACGGGCTCATGATTCATTGATCCTCGGCCCCAGGATGCCAACGGCAAGTGATGTTCTCCGAGCCCTAGGCTCCATGGCCGCAGCAATCTCAATCTTTCCCTGTACGCGCCTTCACATGTGGGTGCTTCAGTGGACCCTGGCAGTTCAGTGGTCTTGGTTAGATCTCCCCATGGACTATTCCATATTAATCAGCAGAGTCTGCAAAATTTCTCTTCTCTGGTGGCACCAATCGCCGGAAATCTTGGCAGGTTGTCCCTTCATAACACCCCCAGCCCAAGCTACAGTGACCACGGATGCCTCCCAGCTCGGGTGGGGGGCACTTTTTGGGGAGGACGGTCCAAGGCACATGGTCCCAGACTGAGACCAGATTGCATATCAGTGTTCTGGAAATGAGGGCAGTGCTTTTAGCGTTGCAAGCCTTCCATGCTGTTTTTCCCCCAGGGACGATTGCAGTTTGGGCAGACAACATGTCTGTTGTCTGGTACATCAACAAACAAGGAGGAACCAGATCTTACCCTCCCTGTCGCGAGGCCATGAGAGTGTGGGAGTGGGCGATCTCCACCAGTCGGTTTCTGATTGCAATGCACATCCCGGGATGCTCCAACATTTTAGTGGACAGACTGATTTGGGCTATTCTAATGCCATACGAGTGGTCTCTGAAACAGTCAATAGCAGAGGAGATCTTCCTTGCGTGGGGTCACCCTTGCTGCAGTCTCTTCGCATCTCTTTCCAACGTGAAGTGCAGAGAGTTCTTCGCTCTGATCCCCTTACCAGGGGACTCCCCCAGAGACGCTGTTGTCCTTGCTTGGCCTCCCGGGTTACTGTATGCTTATCCAATGTTACCTCTCATTCCAAAGTTTCTTCAGAAAGCTTGCCGACTGGGGTGCAAAGTGATCCTCATTGCCCCATTCTGGCCTCATCAGGTGTGGTTCCCCTTCCTCTGGTCTCATGCTCTAACTCCTCCACGGATTCTGGATCCCTGCCCGGATCTCATCTCTCATCCCTTGAGCATCAGTCTGCCCGATCTGGGCAGCCTCAAGCTGACTGCTTGGTTGCTTCAGTTCCCTTGATTGCTAGGACTCCCGGTCTGTCATCTTCAGTGAAGAATATTTTGGTGGCATCCCACAAAGCTTCCACTAGGAAGGTTTATTGCAGCAAATGGAAACGCTTCTCTATTTGGGCTTCTCAGAGGAACCTAAATCTCTTTACAGCCCCAGTTCCTGCATTGTTGGAGTTTTTGTCCTATATTTTCCAACAAGGGGCTAGTTCCTCTATGGTGAAAGTACAACTGGCAGCCATATCTAATTTTCAGGTCGGTGAAAATCTGAATGCTCTGGCCTCTTTGAGATTGTGTAAAGCTTTACTGAAAGGTACTTTTCTTTTACATCCCCTGGTTAAGGATTCCGTCCCTCCTTGGGACCTTACCCTTGTTCTACGGGCGTTGGTGGCTCCCCCATTCGAGCTAGCAGCATCAGTAGATTTGAAATTCCTGTCCTGGAAGACAGCTTTTCTAGTGGCCATTACTTCAGCCAGAATGGTTTCTGAGATCCAAGCTTGGTCTGCCGTGCCCCCTTACTTGATCTTTCATAAAGACAGGGTTTCGCTCCACATGAACCCTTCTTTCTTGCCAAAAGTTGCTTCTGAATCAAATATTAACCAGATGTTTAATCTGCCTCTGTTCTTTCCAAATTTCCAGAACAAGGGTGAATATAAGCTGCATTTGCTAGATGTTCATAGAAAGCTTTGTTTCTATTTACACAGGACTAAACAATTTCGTAAGTCTGACCAGTTATTCTTGTCCTTTTCCAGACCCTTTTTGGGCAAGGCCATTTCCAAAGTCTCCTTAGCTAGATGGATTACACAATGTATACTGCAAGTCTATAAGGATAAAGGTCTGTCCCCACCTGGTCCTATTAAAGCTCATTCTACCAGATCTATGGCAACTTTTGCTGCCTTTTGGTCTAGGGTTTTCTGGATGATATCTGTGCAGCAGCGACCTGGGCAAGGTCACATACATTTATCTCTCATTATAAGTTGGATTTGATCTCTAGAGGGAGAGCATCCTTTGGCTCTGTGGTGCTCAGGAATATCCTTCCATGAGGGCCTCCCAGGAGTTTTGGTAGCTGGGGACTCTGTCCCACAGGTTGCAGATAAATGAAGTTAACTACTTCAGATAAAGAAGCTATTTACTCACCATAATGTTCCATCTGAGTAGTTGTATTTCATTTTCTGCAACCGTCCCGCCCTCCTTCCCTCGAACCTGTTCTAGGTTAGTGCTGTTATTGAGTTGCTAATAGTTTGAATAGTGGCAAACTCGATCTGAGGGAAGGTAGGAGATGAGGGATTACGGGTAAGGGGAGGAGCTTGGAGCAGATGCTTGAAAAATGTTGCCGGCTCAGATCCGATATGGATCCAAATACCCACAGGTTGCAGAAAATGAAGTATAACTACTCAGATGGAACGATGTGAGAGTGTTCAATCTCGCAGTTTGTTCTTACACCTGGGTTCGGAGCCGATCCTCGGCTCCGTGTCGACCGCTTGGCAAGCTCTGCATCGAGAAGAAGCTCGAGACCAACCTAACTCCCACAATTCCCCTCTGCCTTTACCTCAGATCTAGTTTGCCGCTGCAACGTTCGCATCAGATTGATGAGCTCGAGCAACCTCAAGCTAAGATTTATAATTTTCTTATATTTCTCCTAAATTTTTTTCTAAAAAAATTGTCTTTAAGTGACTATGTGTGTGTGTTAGTAGTGTTTCGAGGAATTCTCGGTTCCGTATAAAGTCTTTTTATATACTTTATTAGAGTTTTCCCTCGGGGCCTACCCCACCCTTTAACTTGGATTGACTACTGGATTGACTTTTTACAGGATTTGACAAAATCTTTCTGGATTAGACAAAATTACTGGTCTTGACATAATATTGACTATTTCACAGTTAGCTGTACCTAAATTTGTGACATGTCTGAAAGCTAAGTCTGGCTTTAAACGCTGCCAATGTGGGCAGAAGATGTCTGTGACTGATAATCATAGTTCCTGCGTCTACTGTCTTGGCCCTCTCCATCTGCAAGAAGACTGCTCAATCTGTCATTCTTTCAGTGGGAGGGTCATGACAGATGCGCAGAAACTATGGATAGAGGCTTTTGAAGCCTGCTTTTCAAGAGGCTCTGGATGCATCAGACCAGACATCCAAATCCTCGAAGGAATCGAAGGCGTCGAGCCCAGGTCATCGGCTCCGAGCACTTCAGTCAAAGTTCGATCACCGGTTCCACAGACTTGGGCGAGTGTTGAACTGTTGTCAGTTCGAGCCTCGAGTCTTGGAACGGTGAGCTCCCTCCCCGGCACTGTTGAGGTCGGCTCCGTCTTGATTCCTTCAGCTCTTCCAGGCCCCTCTCCGACACCGATGTAGACCGCGTGGTGCAGAAATTAATGGAGAATACGGCCTTATCCAAACTCATCTCTGTCTCCTCCCAGTTGGTGTCGAGACTCGAAGGCCTTCCCTTATCTCCACCTGTTCCTCCTCCGAGACCTATCCAGTCTTGGGCCGGGAGAGCTGATCTGGTGATTGTGGAGCCCTCGGTGCCAGAACCGTCTTTTTCGTCGGCTCCGTTCACCTCGACTCCGTCAGTACCGGTACCGAGTCTCGGGCGAAGATCCATCCTTGGATCCGGGACTGAGAGTCGGACCAATGTTTCGGTTCCGACGCTCCCTCTCTGGGCCTCTGCTCGGATCGACTCGGCTCCGTCCTCAGGGTCGATGCCTTCGGTGCCTGTCTCGGGGATTCTTCCGATTTCCTCGGAACCGGGAGATACCTCAACTCGGGACCCTGGGGCCTTCGACCTCATGAGGAAGGTGTTGTCTACTCAGACAACCACGTCAGCAGAAACAGCTTCTCCTTCCCATAAAGGACCGATGTTAAGTTGTCAATCTCGCCTTCATTCTTGCTTGATGGGTTGGAGCCGATCCCTCGGCTCCGACTCGGCACTTGCTAAGCTCAAGAGTCACTTTTACCAGCTCGAGGCAGCCCCATATCCCATGATGCAAGGCGGTAAGTACCCAGATCTCGTTTGCCGCTTCGCTTATGAGGTCCTCCTTTACCAGCTCCTGGTAAGTGATTTACTAATACGCTATTTTAGCCCCTTTTAACTTAAAAACCCCTTATAGTTAGTTTTTATATAGTTTTAAACTGTTTCTGACAGAAATTTGTCTGTCTCTTATTATTTTTTTAGTCAGACTTTACCCATCCCATCCCCCCCCCGTTAGGGTGTGTGTGTGTGTTTGTAGTTATACCTTTTTGGTATACTTAAATTTAAATTTTTTGACTGGTGTGTGTGTGTGCTTGTGTTACACCATGTCAAAAGATAGGAATCTCAGGCTTTAAGAAGTGTGACTCGTGCTGTCAGAAGATGTCTCTGACAGGCGGTCACACTTCTTATTGCCTGGGGCCTCTTCACCTGCAGGACTCCTGTGCTATATGTCATTCTTTCAGCCAGAGAGTCCTGCAGGAAAGAAGAAACAAATTAATACTCAGGGGAAGATTATCACTGTACCCAGAAGCCTGGCATTCCCTCACTCAAGACAGTTGGGTACAGTCGATCATATCCAAGGGTTACATAATTCCTTTCGAGGAAAGTCCTTTCCCCTCAAATTCCCTTCCAGATGTACCACCCGGTCTAAGGGAAATTGCAGAGTTAGAAGTCTCAAAACTACTGCAAAAAAGAGCCATTCAGCCAGTTACAACAGACCATCCAGAGCCGGAATCTACTCAAGGTTCTTTTGGTCCCCAAAAGACGGGAGACTGGAGACCAATATTGGATCTCAGCAGACTCAACAAGTCTGTGAGGAAAACAAGATTCGAATGGTCACTCTTCAGTCAATTCTGCCCTTCTTACAGAAGGACAACTGGATGTGCTCAATAGATCTTCAGGATCGTACTATCACATCAAGATTCACAGGCGCTCCAGGAGATTTCTCCGCTTTCGGCTGGGGTCCAGTCATTTCAGTTCAGAGCCCTGCCCTTTGGTCTCACTACAGCCCCAGAGTGTTCACCAAATGCATGGCAGTGGTCACGGCTCACCTGGGGCGTAAAGGTTTCCAGGTGTTTCCGTATCTCGACGACTGGCTCCTGTCAGCCACCACCAGGCATCAGCTTATTCAAGCCAGGGATTACACAATAAGTCTTTGTTCTCATTTGGGCATCTCGATCAACTTGAAAAGTCATCCTTATCGCCCTGCCAGTCTATTACTTTCATAGGCAAACTTAAACACTGTTCGGATGTCAGCTACCCTTACAGATCAAAGAGTTTCAGACATTCAGAGTCATGTCAGGATCATTCTGGCCAACAAGAAAGTACAGGCCAGAATGGTTCTAAAGGTATTAGGCCTCATGGCTGCGGCCATTACTCTTCTTCCCTGGCTCTTTTCTACATGCGCCTTCTTCAGTGGATGCTGTTCACACAGTGGTCGTACCAACAACTTCCAATCGTCACCAGATTCTGGTGACACAGACTTGCAAAGATCATCTTGCTTGGTGGATCACATCTCCTCAGGTTCACCAAGGCAGGTACTTTGTACCCCGATAGCCACTGTCACCACGGATGCCTCCTGATCGGGTGGGGGTCATTATCAGGGCAGGATGGTTCATGGGGCGTGGCAGCCGTTCGAGTACCATCTGCACATAAATGTCCTGGAGATGAGAGCAGTGCTTTTAACGTTGCAAGCCCTCAACGACTTTCTTCCCGTAGGGACAATTGCAGTCCACACAGACAACATGTCTGTAGTTTGGTATATCAACAAACAAGGCGGAACCAAGTCCTACCCCTTGTGTCGAGAAGCGCTCAGACTATGGCAATGGGCGATCTCCTCTCATCGGTTTCTGGTAGCAACGCATATCCCTGGGAAAACCAACATTGTAGCGGACAGATTGAGCAGAGCTATCCTCATGCCTCACGAGTGGTCTCTCAAGCAATCTATAGCGGAAGAGATATTTCTGGAATGGGGTCGTCCATGTTGCGATCTTTTTGATACTCCCCAAAGCAGCAAATGCCCAGATTTCTTCTGTCTCTTCCCTCTACCAGGCCATCCCCCCAGAGACGCTCTGACCCAGGATTGGCCCCAGGGACTTCTTTATGCCTTCCCTCCATTTCCTCTGATCCCTCAATTTATCCAGAAAGCTACCGTTTTGAGAGCCAGATTGATTCTCGTTGCCCCTTACTGGCCTCGACAAGTTTGGTTCCCGTTCCTCCATCATCACCTTTTGGTGCAGCCTTGGCATCTGGACCCAGTGCCAGATCTTCTGATTCACCAATCCGGTCAGCTGCACCGGTCTATCCCTTCTCTCAACCTCACAGCATGGTTGCTCCACTTCCTTCCTTAGCCAGGCTTCCTTTGATCTCTAACCCAGTTAGAGACATCATAGTAACCGTTAAAATCCTCTACCAGGAGGATTTATACAAGCAAATGGAAGCGTTTCTCTTATTGGGCTAAGGCCAAGAATATTGATCCTTTCACTGCCCTGTTCAGGCAGTCCTGGACTTCTTAGCAGAGATTTTTCATGCAGGCTCCTCTTCTTCCACAGTCAGAGTTCAATTGGCTGCTATCTCCAACTTTCATGTCGGGGTTGCAGATCATAATATTATGTCCCATAGGCTCTGCAGGGCCTTCTTGAAAGGAATTTTCCTACTAAAGCCTCCAATCAGGAATCCTCCTCCTCAGTGGGATCTAAATTTAGTGCTGACATCCTTGATTCTTCCCCCTTGAGCCAGCTGTTTCTTGTTCCCTGAAATTTCTTTCTTGGAGAACTTTATTCCTAGTGGCTATTACATCGGCCAGGAGGGTGTCTGAACTTCATGCTCTATCGGTTCGACCCCCCTATTTGGTTTTTCACAAAGACAGAGTATCTTTGAGAACTAATCCGACCTTTTTGCCTAAGGTCGCTTCAAAGACCAATTTGAATCAATCCATTGATCTCCCTGTATTTTTCCCAAACTATTCAGACAGAGCTGAACAAAAACTACATTATCTTGATGTCCACCGTCAACTTAGATATTATTTGGACAGAACAAAAAAATTTAGAAAATCTGATCAACTTTTTGTTTCCTATGCGGATAATAAAAAAGGCCTTCCTGTTTCTAAAGTGACCTTGTCTAGATGGCTCTCTTCGGTCATCTCTGAAATTTGTCTGCTCAGGGGAAAACAGCTGTGCTCAAAACCTAAAGCACATTCAACTAGGAGCTTAGCTACTTCTACAGCCTTTCAAGCTAGACTTCCTTTAGACACTATTTGTGCAGCGGCCACTTGGGCCACTCCTCACACTTTTGTTTCCCATTACAAATTGGACTTGGCCTCCAGGGACAGAGCCAGTTTTGGCTCTACAGTCCTCAAGAGTCTGTTCCATTGAGCCACCCAGGATAGAGGTGCTAGGGGCCTTGGTCCCATCAAGCAAGAATGGCGAGATTGACAACTTAACATTAAGAAGTTATGTACCTACCATAGCGTTCCATGTTAGTTGTCTTCTCTGGCTTCTTTCTTGACCCTCCCTCCTTCCCCAGGCCTGGACAGACCTTGTTATAAGAAATTATTATGCTGAAGACCATTCAGACCTGGTCCTTCTTCCATCCTGTAAGTTTTCTTTCTTCCTTTGGGAAGTGTTTTTATGCTTGGTGCTATTGCCCTTTGTCATCAAATGAGATCTGGGTACTTACCGCCTTGCATCATGGGATATGGGGCTGCCTCGAGCTGGTAAAAGTGACTCTCGAGCTTAGCAAGTGCGAGTCGGGCGAGGATCGGCTCCGAACCCATCAAGCAAGAAAGAAGGTGAGAGAAGACAACTAACATGGAACGTTATGGTAGGTACATAACTTCTTATTATCCTCCTCTGCACCCATGGCTACATCTAAGCGTCGAGCACCTGTGTCTCAGCCACCCCTGGAGGGTGCCCCCTCTTCCTCGGAGGCTTCTTGGATGCCCCGAGGAAGTTCGAGGAAAAGATTGTGTAAGAGGAGACACTTAGATTCTCCACAAGAATCATTGACATCGGACACTGACTTGGATGAGTCAGAAGGGTCCCCAAAGTCACCCTCAGAGGATGTCTCTTTTTCTGACATCCTGGAGATCCTAAAGCAGAGAGGTGATTGGCAATCCCTCCCCCCTTCTGAGGATGAGTCAGTCTTGCTGAAGGCATTCTGTGCTCGCCCTTCCTCCTCCTGGGTCACTCCACCCTTCGATGAGTTGATGGAGCTGATTGCTCGAAGGGCGTGGGAGACGCCTGACAGTGGAGCCAGTGCCTATAAAGGCTAACAAATATATTACTGCCCCTCAGGATAAGGCTTATCTGACAAAGGAGTGCCAGTGGGCTATGGTGGTGGCAGCGGCCATGAAAAAGGAGATGTCTGAATCTTCCTCATCTGTCCATCCGCCTAACAGAGATTCTAGGACTATGGACAGGTATGGGAAGCGCATTTTTAGTTCAGCGGCTTTTTCTATGCGATCCCTGAACTATTTGACCCACTTCACACGGCTACAGAGGGATCTAATCACAGAGTTGGGAGATACCCTCCAGGGTACTACAGATGCTGCTGTCTCAGAGAAGGTTACAGCACATCTCAATACCCTTACATCTATTGCGAACTCGTCCATGAGGCTGATCTCATACGCAGCCGAAGGATCGAGTAGGGCAGCAGCTTCAGCGATTGCTCTTCGTAAACAATCCTGGATGCGCCTATGTTCATTTGCGGAGGCCTTCAAGTCTTCCTTTACTAACGCCCCATTTGATGGTGCCACTCTCTTTGGCCCCAAAGTAAAGGAGACCCTTACCCGGTGTGAGCAGGAGGGAAAGACTCTGTCTGCTGTCGGAGTCCGTTTTTCCACCCCATCCAGACTGTACCCCAAAGGGCAACGTGGTGGACAAATGTGGTTTCGAAAACCCCAAGGTTCTTTCCCAGGCACACAGGGTGATGCCCCCTCTAGAGGCAGAGGAGGGGGCAGAGGTGGAAGACGCCGCCCTGGCGGCAGAGGGGGTCCGCAAAACCAAGGTGACAGGGATACACCCCCTGGGAAACCTTTCCAGCACTCTTGAGAGGAGGCCCGACTGTCCTGCTCTGGAGGCAGTCGGGGGTCGCTTAGCTTTATACCCTCAGGCCTGGCAAAGTCTTACAACAGACAATTAGGTAAAAAGCGTTGTTACCAGAGGCTACAGAATACCCTTCCTATCCCCCATTCCAGAAAAGACTCCCAGATGTGCGCCCCATCTGCGAGGCCCTGCAGCTATAGAAATTTCAAAGCTGCTAGAAAGAAGAGTCATCCAACCAGTCCCAGCGGACCAAAGAGGATTCGGAACTTACTCAAGGTTCTTTTTAGTTCCAAAAAAGACAGGGGACTGGAGGCCAATTCTGGACCTGAGCAAACTCAATACCTTCGTCAAGAAAGAAAAGTTCGGATGGTCACGCTTCAATCGATCCTTCCATTTTTACAGAAGGACGACTGGATGTGCTCAATAGATCTGAAGGACGCATACTACCACATCAAAATGGCCAGGGCGTCCAGGGATCACTTGCCCTTCCGGCTGGGAGCCAGTCACTTTCAGTTTCGAGCCCTGCCCTTTGGTCTGACCTCAGCCCTAGGGTTTTCACCAAATGCATGGCAGTGGTAGCGTCTCACTTGAGACGCCTGGGATTCCAGGTGTTTCCGTATCTGGACGACTGGCTCCTTTCTGCCACCACCCAGCGTCAACTGATTCAGGCCAGGGATTACACACTTCAGCTTTGTGTTCAACTCGGAATTTCCGTAAATTTGAAAAATCTTTACTACAGCCATCACAGCATGTCTTATTCATAGGAGCAGAATTGGATACGCGTTGTTTAGTTCTAAGGCTTCCTCCGGAAAGGATAGCCTCACTACAAAGCCACATATCTCTCCTTCTGTCATCCAGAAAATCCCCAGCAAAGCTGGTTCTGAAGGTCTTGGGTCTCATGGCAGCTTCTCTCATTGCGATACCCTTGGGAAGACTGCACATGAGAGTTCTCCAATGGCTACTGTTTGCACAATGGTCGTTCCAACAGCTACCTCTGACACACGAAATTCTAATCACAAACACATGCAAATCACACCTAGCCTGGTGGCTCCGGACTTGCAATCTTTCCAGCGGAAGACCATTTGTGCTACCCACGCCGACAGCTACGGTTACCACGGACGCTTCCCTGATAGGGTGGGGGGGCATCTTTCAGGGACAAGACAGTCCAAGGCGAATGGACCAATTTAGAGTACAATCTGCACATCAATGTTCTAGAGTTGAGGGCAGTGTTTCTAGCGTTGCAACACTTTGCTCCCCTTCTTCCTCTAGGGACTATTGCAGTTCAGACGGACAACATGTCCGTAGTCTGGTACATAAGACTTGGTTCCCCCTTGTTTGTTTATCAGCTATGCAGAGAGGCCATGAGAATCTGGCAATGGGCGGAGTCCACGGGTCGCTTTCTGATAGCAACGCACATCCCGGGGTCATCCAACGTCATAGCCGACAGGTTGAGCAGAGCAATCCTGTTGCCTCACGAGTGGTCCCTCAAACAGTCAGTTGCGAAGGAGATTTTTCGCAAATGGGGCCAGCCTTGCTGCGATCTTTTGCCTCCAATGAACGCCAAATGCAGGAGCTATTTTGCCCTATTACCCCCTCCAGGGGAAGTCCCCAGGGACGCTCTGGTTCACGATTGGCCCCCGGGTCTCCTTTACGTTTTTCCTCCCTTTCCCTGATTGCAAAGTTTCTGCAGAAAGCCAACAACCTGCAAAGGACGATTATCCTCATTGCCCCATTCTGGCCTCGTCAAATCTGGTTTCCCTTTCTTCTGGCACACCGCATTCGGGAACCCTGGATCCTGGACCCGGAGCCGGATCTACTGACCCACTCGTCAGGGGCTCCCCACCCCTCGCTACTTTCACTCCAACTAGCAGCTTGGCTGCTCCGCTTCCCTACTTAGCCAGGTCTGATCTTCTTTCACCTGCAGTTCAGAATATACTAGTGGCTTCTCATAAAGCTTCCACTACAAAGACTTACACTAGTAAATGGAAGCGTTTTGTTTACTGGGCAAATACACAGCAATTGGACCCTGTTATAGCTCCGTTAAATAAGATTATGGAGTTTTTAACCGAATTGTTCCACCAAGGAGCTTCTCCTGCCACTTTGAGAGTGCAATTGGCTGCCATTTCCAACTTTCATGTGGAAGAATGTGGGGCTCCTATTATGGCTCACAGACTTTGTAAGGCCTTTCTGAAAGGATCTTTCCATATTAGACCACCAGTTAGAATTCCTACATCACCTTGGAACTTGAACCTTTTATTATCTAAATTGATGCTACCACCGTTTGAACCAGCCTCTTCTTGTCCATTGAAATATTTGTCGTGGAAGACCCTCTTTTGGTGGCCATTACATGCTAGGCGGGTGTCAGAGCTTCAGGCTCTTTCTATTAAACATCCTTATTTGATCTTTCACTCTGACAGAGTATCTCTTTGCACTAATCCTTCCTTTCTTCCCAAAGTTTGCTCCGTTAATAACATTAATCAATCCATTGAGCTCCCTACCTTTTTCAAGAACCACTCCAATAAGTTGGAGTATATGTTACACAAGTTGGATGTTCATAGACAACTTAGATTTTACCTGGATAGAACAAAGGATCACAGGAAAACAGATCAACTTTTTGTAGCCTTTGCGGACAGCAGGAAAGGTGTAGCAGTTACTAAACAAACCCTTTCCAAATAGCTAACTGATTGCATTATATTTGTTTATGCTACTTCGGAACAAACTTTACCTGTCAAACCCAAGGGGCACTCTACAAGATCAGTATCTACATCCCTGGCTCATGCAGCTCGCTTACCATTAGACACTATTTGTGCAGCTGCCACTTGGTCTAAACCACATACATTCATTTCTCATTACAAGGTAGACAGGGTTTCTAGGGACAGGGCAACCTTTGGTTCCACTGTGCTCAAGAACGTTCTCCCGTGAGTTCCTCAGGAACATGGAGCTAGGGACGCTACCCAGGTGTAAGAACAAACGGCGAGATTGAACACTCTCACATTTAGAAGTTATGTCCTTACCATAACGTTCCATGTGGAGTGTTCATCTCGCCTTTGTTCTACATTCCCACCCTCCCACCCTCAGGAAGAACGTCCAGTTTGGTGTCTGGTTTGGTTTCTCCTGCTTCTGCATTACGCAGTTGTTGTGTATATATGTATACATATATATATATATATATATATATATATATATATATATATATATGTATATGTTTCTTTCAGTTATGTTGTTTTTGGCATGAATGTGTTACTCTCTCTGTTGACTTCTGGTTTGCTTGCAAACTAGATCTGAGGTAAAGGCAGAGGGGGATTGTGGGAGTTAGGTTGGTCTCGAGCTTCTTCTCGATGCAGAGCTTGCCAAGAGGCCGACACGGAGCCGAGGATCGGCTCCGAACCCAGGTGTAAGAACAAAGGCGAGATGAACACTCCACATGGAACGTTATGGTAAGGACATAACTTCTAATTATGGTGAGTACATAACTTCTTTATTAAATAGAACAAAGACATTTTCTGCCTGTCTTTATTGACTGATTCCAATCATCCATGATTTATGAGGGATAGGGCAGTTTATAAGAGAGAATTTAGGGATGTTCTGTAAAGTCAAGGACACTTGAGAGGTATAGGTGAGTGTGTTTGTGTGTGTATACTGCGTTTCAGTGTGTGCATTTGTGTGGAAGAGTGAAGGAGGAAGTATAGCTGCAGTTAGGATAGTCAGTGCTGATTTATGCAGGAAAGTACTTTTTAGAAATAGTGATTAACACCAAGCAAATTAGTCAATAATGTGGTCTTTCCTCATTACAGCTAACCATGTCTCTGAATCACAGTTTCCACAATCACAAAAACTGCTCATTTTGACCACAACTGTTTACACCCTATGGTGAGGTTTTTCTGAATCCTTGCCCACATCTTCTACACAAGTTTATTTAGGCATATTTTCACCATTCTGTTTCTTCATAGTATTTTATGATTTCATATTCATCAGTTTTCAAATACTGTGGAAAATGTACAATTTTCTGGAAGATTCTAAAAATTTTACTTGCAATTTTTTTGAAGATACCAAGAGAAAATATGTCATTACAGGAGTGTTAGACACACTTTTTCCATTCTCTATTGTATTCCTGGGAAGACATCTGTATAAATAAAATGCTTAAAGTTTCTGCAGTAAAGAGCTGCTGAGTATTTTATATACTAGTGCATCAGTCATAATCAAAATGTAAATTATTTGGTAGTTATGAGACTAATCATATTAATAATTAACTGTTTAACTACAAATTCCATCAAATGAAATTTTTGGTGTGAAATTATTTATGTAGCAGACAGCAAGTTTTCCTACTTTTGTTTATCGCATGCAGTCTTTAAATTTGATGTAAGCAGGCAGCATTATCTTGGTGATACCCACATTGTCAACAGTGTACAGACTATTTATTTATTGCTTTATTTTTAGCTAAAAAAAACTACCAAACCTCTAGACACTTGTAAGATTATTATACATACTGACACAGCACCATATATATACTTCAAGTAAAAGCTTTTTTATATGACAGATTATTGTTTAACTTTGTGAGTCTTTGAAATTATATGGCAAATGTTTTCCCTCCAGAATGTTATTTGGAGGTCATATAACAATTATATTATCCTTTATGAGTGTTTAAAGATACTGTAATACCATGTATAACTGCAGTATTTACTCCAAACATTCCAGTGGTTTGTAGCTTTCTTTGTTCAGCGGTTTAAAATTCACATTTGTTGGCCGGTGTGGTGCAGCGGTTAGCATTGTCGACTCACAGCAAGAGGTTCTCTGGTTCGATTCTCGGCCTGAGTGGCTTCTGTGCAGAGTCTGCATTTCCTCCCTGTGGTTGAATGAGTTTTAAAGACATGCAGTAGGTGTGTGTGTGTTTGTACCTTTTGTGAAGGTGTGTGTGTGTGTGTATATACACATAACATAGTCTCACACCATACCGTTTTTTGCATAATGGCCAGACGTCTCCCACATGGTTTTGCTCTGTTTCTTATACAGTTCATTTTTTTTCTGGGAAATAGAGTGTTGAATTCAATTCACTAAGTAATGACATACATTTGAATGTTACACTGCACACCATTCAGGTAACGCCTGCTAATCTGAATCATGGTTTTCTACATTTGTACTAGCAATATGTAGAATGTGTCCCTAACTTACCTGATTGTCCGTCACCCCCTATTCAGTCAGCATGAATATTCTATACTGTATTGTCTAGAATTCAAATGACAGTCATTATAGTCCTGTATTACCACTACTAGAAGATAAATGAGTATGAGACACTGCCTATGTATATATTGAAGTGTAGTTGTTAGAATTCATTATTTTTATATTTATTTTAATTTTATGAGTGTAGTTAATTTTATTTTTATAACAGAAAATTGCTTTTTAAAGTTTTATACAATTTCAAAGTTTGATATAAGTTCAAATGTTAATATAAATAAAACTATTGTTTTGGTTATATCTTATGTTATTTAATATTTTGTCTCTTTTTCAATTTGCGTTTGCATACTATTATCTAACAATTCCATTGAAGTGGGTGGGGTTGGATAATTATGCATGCAAATTTTATGTTAATCAGCATCCATTGTGGCCATTTGTATCTACTTTTCATAGACCTTTGTCCAGATTGTTGATGATTCCAAGTTGAAATGTATGATTATTGCCATAGCACCTGATTTTTTTTTCTTCAAATTTGTATTATTTCATTGATTTCTATTTGTGTACCTGCAGTGATCCAAAGTTTTTTGGGCTTTACTTTTTTTTCTTCAATTACCATGGAGCTTATATAATATGTATGTATGTGTGTGTACATATATGATGTGCTTATATAAATAATGAAGTAGGGGTGAAAGTAAAAATACTGTTCTTGTTTCTTTCATTTAGCTAAAGCTACAGCTGTTTTCATCTGGGTGAAACATTGTTAAAATGCTTGGTTTTCATTTGTATTTCATAGCCAAGTAAAATATTAAGTTGATGATGGCCAGAGTACCAAGCCTGCTCTGCTGGTAGCCCGCTCAGACAAACTACTTGGTCATCAGTGTTACAGACAGTCTTATGGAAATCCTTCACAATCCTGATAACTAGTATTCTCGTATCCCTGCACGTGTCTTTAAGTAGCTGACATTTTGTGTCTTTCGGCTTTTCCCAGTTAGGGGTCGCCACAGCGGAACTCCGGTCCGCTAATGATTGGCAGTTGATTTTTACGTACCGGCTTGCCAGGCCTGACGCACAAACCTTCAACGAAGGTACACCCATTCACGCATGTCTCCACACAGAAGACGCTCTAGCTGAGAATCGAACCGGACAGCGTCTTGCTGTGAGGTGACAACGCTACCGCAGCACCACCACCACGGGTATGTACTGAAAAATAGTAACTGCTTTTAAATGTCAAAACACTAATGAAAGAATTAATTGTTTACTATTAATTCTGGTTATGTCGTTTTATTACGTAGCTTAGAGTGTTGTTAATTATGCCTGGATTTTGGTTTCTTTATACATAAAGAATGAAAGTTTTATTTCTAAAAGTCTGATTTTGCAGATACAGCACATTTTCAAGCCATAGTTGTATGCAAGTGTGTATAGCTTTAAATATTTCCATTATTTGGCTTTTTCAGGTCTTTTCCAATAATGATGAGGCTCTCATTAACAAAAAGTTACCGAAAGAACTTCTGCTAAGGTAAGGCAGAGCTGAACTGACTAATTTTGAGGATATTTGGTTTAAATATGTAATACTGAAACTGTACAACATAATTAGTAGGCAGCAGTATTGGAGGTGTTCATCTTTTTATGGCGGCAATATTTCTGATTAAGATCCAAACAAAACACAGCTTCAGGGAACGAGCCAATAGATATCCAAGTGTCAACAGATAAAAAACGCCGATGTAAAAACTTTTTACAAAGTTTTTACATCGGCGTTTTTTATCTGTTGACACTTGGATATCTATTGGCTCGTTCCCTGAAGCTGTGTTTTGTTTGGATTTTATATAGCTTCCCTCTAATTTGTGTGTTTGGTATTTCTGATTAAGACACATTGTAGTATTCCCAACTTCATGTTTTTCCCCATTCTGTAATGTTAATCATAAGATTTGTGGTAATTCAGTAATTATTGTTGCATTCATTAAGTGCATTGGCCTTGACATACATTTTACATTTTGTGAGAACATTGTCTGTTGCAATGACAAACACCTAATGTGAAGTTGTTCTATCTCGCCGTTCATTCTTACTGATGGGTTCGGAGCTGATCCCTTTGCTTCGAGTCAGCCTACTACAAAGCTCTAGGTCTTCAAATAGCTCAAGGCCAAGTCCCTATCCCATGATGCACTTAGTTACCTCCGATCTAGTTTCATTCTTACTGATGGGTTCGGAGCTGATCCCTTTGCTTCGAGTCAGCCTACTACAAAGCTCTAGGTCTTCAAATAGCTCAAAGCCAAGTCCCTATCTCATGATGCACTTAGTTACCTCCGATCTAGTTTGCCGCTACAACAGATAGAAGGATCACACTAGCTCGGCCCAGTAAAACCTTTATTTTACAAATATTTTATAAATATTTCTATTAATATTTTTAGTATTTGAATAGATAGTAGTTTTAGGTACTTTTATAAGCTCTTTTAGCTTAATAGTATAGTTCCCTTTCCCTAGTGTGTTTTCTAATATCTTGTTGGCCTCTTTTTCTAGGCCTAGTTAAAGTGTGTTTTATCTTATACTCAGAGTGTGCTTTCTTAGTGACCTTTTGTCACAATTTATAGACAATTTAGGTAAGGTTTATTTAGAGTGTGCTTAGTTTAGAATTTAGATAAGGTTAGTGTGTTTGTCAAATTGCAGCTGTCTTTTTTTTAGTATAGTCTGTTTATCATTGATATAGTGTGTCTTTAGACAGAATTTTTCTGCCACGGTTAATATTTATCTGTCTAGTTAATTACTTGTGTGTGTGTGTGTGTGTGTGTGTGTGTGTGTGTGTGTGTGTGTGTGTGTGTGTGTGTGTGTGCCTTCAGCCTAATTTTTTTCCAAAGGCTGTTTGACTGTTGGTTACTGTTCAATTTTTCTTAGTCTTTGCTTGACAGTAATCTGTTAATTCTGTGTTTGGTGCAATATGGCTGACCAAGATAAGCATCCCAAGTCAGGCTTTAAAAAGTGCCCCAAATGTGGCCAAAAAATGTCTGTCACTGACAGTCATGTCAATTGTGTGTACTGCTTAGGAGCTTTGCATTTACAGGATAGCTGTTCCATATGCCATTCTTTCTCCTCCAGAGTCCTCCAGGAGAGAGAGAGGAAGTTGATAGAGGCTTGTTGAAACCCTCTTTCAAGAAGCTTTGAGTGACCAAGATGCATCCAGTAAGTCCTCAAAGTCTTCTAAGACTTCTGAGACAAAAAGAATCTAAGAAATCTTCGACTTCGGCTCCACAGACATCGGAGCCGACAGTCTTATCTTTTTGGAGCCTGTCCCTAGTCCTGGAACCGGTATCCAAAATACCCAAGTCTCCTCTGTTACAATCGGTACCACCTTTGGTCCATTCATCTCGATCCTCTATTAGCCTTTCTGATCTGGATGTGGATGGTGTGGTGCAGAGGCTGTTACAGGCACCGGCCTTTGCAAAAATTTTATCGGCTCCAACCCAAGTGGCTTCGGAGCCAAAGACCCTTATGCCAGCTACAATTTTCCTCCTCTGAGCCAGACTGGTCCTTTGGAGCTGGAGGAGTCAGACTTGGTGATTGTGGAGCCTTTGGAGCCGATGCCTCCTCCAGTGTCTTTGGCTCCATTCACTCTGATGTCCTCAGTGCCGATTGAGGACTCTAGGAGCCAACACTCTCTGGTTGGGTCTGGGGAGGATAGTCGGACTGACTTGTCGGTTCTTGACTCTGTCTCTTGGGGCTTCGGCTCTGATGAGCTCGGCTCTAGCCTCGGGCTCGGAGCCCACTGTCCCTGTGCCGGGGGGTATCGACTATTTCCTTGGATCTGTCAGTCCCTTTGCATCGGAGCAGGGGTGCCTTCGATGCCATGAGGAGAGTTATGTCTCCTAAGACTTCCTCAGCCTCCGGTCCAGCTTCTTCCTCCCCTAAAGCTCCTGTGTCTGTTTCTGCCTCACAGATCCTAGCCAAGCGTGGAGACCCAGAGCCTCAGGATACCCTGTTGGTTGGCCCATGCTCTTCCGAGACCTCACCAGAAGCTCCCACTGATGAGGTTCCCAGGAAGAGAGGTTGAAAGAGGAAACATCTAGACTCCCCTCAGGAGTCCTTAACATCTGATACTGAGATGAATCAGACGGGTCCCCCCAGTCTCCCTCTGAGGATATCTCTTTTGCAGTGATACTTGAAATCCTTAGGCAGAGGGGTGACTGGCAGTCCACAAACCCTACTGAAGACGAGTCTGTTCTCCTGAAGGCTTTCGGATCTCGGCCCTCCACCTCTTAGGTGTCTCCACCCTTCGATGAGCTTATGCAACTGGTCTCATGAAGGGCGTGGGAGTCTCCTTACACCATGGAGCCTGTCCCTAGGAGGCCTAATAAGTTTAGATCTGCTCCCCAAGATAAATATTTTTTGATCAAAGGTATGCTAGTTGATGCCATGGTGGTGGTGGCAACCACCAAAAAGGAAATGTCAGAAACTTCCTCGTCTATTCATCCTCCTAACAGAGACTCTAGGATCATGGATAGATATGGGAAGCCCATGTTTAGTTCAGCGACTTTTGCACTCCGCTTAACTACTTAACCCATTTCACGAGACTACAGAGAGATCTCCTTAAAGAGCTGGGAGATACTCTTCAGGATACAGTAGCTGCAGGGGCTATAGACAAAGTTGCCTCCCAGCTTGCTACCCTCAACTCCATTGTTAACTCATCCATGCACCTCATTTCATAAGCAGCTGATGGAATGAGCAGGGCAGCAGGTACAGGAGTTGCTCTTAGGAGACACTCCTGGATGCGCTTATGTTCCTTTGTGGAGCCCTTCAAGTCATCCTTTGTGAATACCCCTTTTGATGGCTTGTCTCTTTTCGGGCCCAAAGTTAAGTAAACTTTGACCATGTGTGAGCAGGAGGGAAAGACTTTGTCTGCCATCGGAGTCCGTTTTTCCACCCCTACCAGACCTTACCCCAAGGGTCAAAGGGGAGGGAAAGTGTGGTTCCGAAAAGCCCAAGGAGCCTTTCAGGACATGCGTGGTGAACCCCCCTCCAGGGGCAGAGGAAAGGGCAATAATGGAAGATGCCGCCCTCGTGGCAGAGGGGGTCCGCAAAACCAGGGTGACAGAGATCACTTCTTTGGGAAGCCCTATCAGTGCTCCTTAAAGGAGGCCCGACTGTCCTCCTCTGGAGGCAGTCTGGGGTCGCTTATCTTTGTACCCAGACGCCTGGCTCAAAATAAACGACAACTGGGTACAAAGTATCATTTCCAGAGGATACTTCATTCCATTCACCACACCCCGTCCTCCGACAAGAAAAATCCTGGATGTTTCACCCAGTTACAGGGAACAAGCAACAGTAGAGGCCCAAACGTTGCTAAGAAAGAGTCATCCAACAAGTCCCAGCAGACCAGACAGGATCTGGAACTTACTCAAGATTCTTTTTAGTTCCAAAAAAGACAGGGGACTGGAGACCTATATTGGACCTCAGCGGCTAAACAAATCTGTCAAGAAAGATAATTTTCGGATGGTTACGCTTCAGTTGATACTTCCCTTCTTAGGGAGAGACAATTGGATGTGCTCGATAGATCTCCAGGATGCGTACTACCATATAAAAATGGCCAGACTATCCAGGGATCATCTGCGCTTCCGGCAGGGAGCCAATCATTACCAGTTTCGAGCCCTGCCCTTTAGTCTCACTACAGCCTACAGAGTGTTCACCAAATGTATGGCAGTGGTGACGGCTCACCTGAGACGTTTAAGATTCCAGGTGTTTCCATACCTAGATGATTGGCTCCTCACCGCCACCACCAGGCATCAACTCATTCAAGCCAGGGAATCCACTCTGTCATCCTGCAGTCAGCTGGGCATTACAATAAACTCAGAAAAATCTGCCTTGTCACCATCGCAGCATATCGTCTGTATCGGAACAGAACTGGACACCACCACCACCACCACGCTAAAGCTCCCAATAAAAAGACCAAAAGTCTATTAACCAGTCAATGCCAACAATTACCAACCAAAATAAAATGTATTAACTGGTAATTCAACGGTGTCCGGTTCCAAAAGATGAGAAAAACAAAATGCAAGAACTTATATTTAATAAGACATCAGGTTTAGCGCTTTCATCTACTCTCGGTAGACTTCCTTAGAACACCATATTAGAAACTAACAACCTTTAAATGATACCAGTCATCCAATCATGTAATTTCATTAATTAATCTCATTAATATTCATTACTTGATCCTAACTGCTGATGTATTGCAAAGCAAATACATATGAGTAATGTAATCACAATCAAAATTTCTATTATAAAACATAATAAACTAATACACTCAATATATGTTGTGTTAATATGTTAAAAATTAAAATATTAAAAACATTTTAAAAATGTAGTAATTAAATACACTATTACAGTGGGAAACTTTAACATAATAAATAGAAAAAGCTAATGACGAACACATATGCAAATGTTGTTTAAATTACATCTGTACATACCCATTTCATGCCCTTATAAGGGTTTTGGTGGAAATACAGTCATTTAAACCTGGGGGATTGGCTGCATTTAATAATATTTGTGTTCGTCATTAGCTTTTTACTATTTATTATGTTACAGTTTCCCATTGTAATAGTGTATTTAATTACTACATTTTTAAAATGTTTTTAATATTTTAACTTTTTATCTTTTAACATGTTAACACAACATATATTGAGTGTATTAGTTTACTATGTTTTATAATAGAAATTTTGATTGTGATTACATTACTCATATGTATTTGCTCCGCAATACATCAGCAGTTAGGATCAAGTAATGAATATTAATGAGATTAATTAATGAAATTACATGATTGGATGACTGGTATTATTTAAAGCTTGTTGGTTTATGGTGTTCTGAGGAAGTCTGCCGAAAGTAGATGAAAGCGCTAAACCTGATGTCTTCTTAAATATAAGTTCTTGCATTTTGTTTGTCTCATCTTTTGGAACCGGACACTGTTGAATTACCAGTTAATACATTTTATTTTGGTTCCCAATAGAAAGAGTCTTATTACGCCTTCAGCAGGTCCGCATTCTAATATCCAAAAACAAGGCTCCAGCATCAGAAGTTCTAAAATTGTTGGGTATAATGGCAGCAGCAGCAATTCTGGCCATACCACTTGGTCGCATGCACATGCGGATACTGCAGTGGCTGTTGTTCACTCAATGGCCTGACCAAGAGCTTCCCATGTCTCACCTGATAATGATCACAAACTCTTGCAAAAAGGATCTTCAGTGGTGGTTGACCTCTCATGTCACGATAGAACATCCCTTTTTTTTTACCCCCATCAGCGGCCACAGTGACCACGGACGCTTCCCTGATAGGGTGGGGGGAGCATTTTCAGGGAAAGGCAGCCCAAGGCACATGGACCAATCGAGACACACCTGCATATCAATGTCTTAGAGATGAGAGCAGTACTTTTGGTATTACAGTACTTTCAGGAATCCCTTCCTCTGGGCATGTTTGCAATTCAGACAGAACATGTCAGTGGTCTGGTACTTGGAACAAACAAGGAGGAACCAGGTCATATCCCCTTTGTCGAGAAGCCCCAAGAGTATGGCAGTGGGCTATATCCACCCAGCGCTTTCTCTTAGCAATGCACATCCCGGGGAAATCAAACATGATAGCAGACAAGCTGAGCAGAGCAATTTTGTTGCCTCACGAGTGGTCCCTCAAGAAAGAAATAGCAGACAAGACATTCCCCAAGTGGGGCCAGCCTTCCTGCGACCTTTTTGCCAGTCACATAAACACGAAATGCCGAAGCTACTTTGCCCTGATTCCCCCTCTGGGAGAAGCCCCAAGGGGCGCACTTGTTCACAATTGGCCCCCGGCTGTCCTCGATGCATTCCCACCAATCCCATTGATACCCAAGGTATTACAGAAAGCAAAAGCCCTGGGAAGGACCATCATTCTAATAGCCCCTCATTGGCCTCATCAGATCTGGTTCCCCTTCCTTCAACTTCATCTTTTGGAGGACCCCCTGGACCTAGTTCCAGACCTTCTGGTGCATTCATCAGGGGAACTTCATCCCTCTCTGCAGTCCCTGAAGTTGACAGCTTGGCTGCTCCAATTCCCATCATAGCCAGGTTCCATAACCTTTCCAATGAGATGAAGCAAATTTTCTTATCCTCTCATAAATCCTCTACAAGGAAACTATACCTTAGAAAATGGAAAACATTTTCTGTATGGGCTTCTAAAAACAATATTGATCCTTACCAAGCCCCCTATGGCCTCTATACTAGAATTCTTGACCATGATCTTCAATAAAGGAGCTGCAGCTGCAACAGTCCATGTTCAATTTGCTGCCATTTCTAACTTTCATCTTGGATTTGAAGGATTGACTATTATGTCACACAAATTATCCAAACCTTTTCTCAAAGGGACCTTTCATATCAAACCACCTGCAAAATCTCTCTATTCTCCATGGAATCTAAATTTTATACTTTCCCACATTATTTTTCCTCCATTTGAACCAGCTTCCTTATGTGACCTCATATTTTTGTCATGGAAAACTATCTTTTTAGTGACTATTACTTTTACCCACAGAGTGTCGGAGCTTCAGGCCTTGTCCATTAAACCTCCTTACTTGATGCTGACAGTGTCTCACTTTGAACAAACCCCTCTTTTTTGCCTAAGGTTTGCACTGAAACCAATCTTAACCAAATTATTGATTTGCCAGTTTTCTTCCCCAATCACTCCAACAATCTAAAACACATGCTGCACAAACTTGATGTTCACAGACGGCTCAGATTTTATTTGGATAGAACAAAAGATTTCAGGAAATCATTAGCTTTTTGTTTCCTTTTCAGACTCCAGGAAAGGTATGCCAGTGGCTAAAACAACTCTGTCTAAATGTATCACCTCTGCTTATTCAGCTGCCAATATGCCCTTGTAGCATAAAATTAAAGCTCACTCAACCAGAGCATTTTCTACATCATCTGCTTTTTCTGCCAGACTTCCTATTGATGACCTTTGTGCAGCAGCCACTTGGTCAAAACCTCATACCTTTATCACTCATTACAAAGTTGACAGGAACTCCAGGGACAGGGCCTCCTTTGGTCCCACTGTCCTGAAAAATATACTCCGGTGAGCTACCCGAGATAGATGGTGCTTGGGATGCTACCCATCAGTAAGAATGAATGATGAGATAGAACAGCTTCACATAAGAAGTTATGTACTTACCATAAAGTTCCATGTGAGTTGTTCATCTCGCCTTCATTCTTACATCCCTCCCTCCTACCCCCTCCTGGGCTTTTAGAAGGCTGAGATGTTGGATCCATCCTGGTTGCTCAACCCTTCCATACATTCTCTTTGGGAGTGATAGAATGACATATGTTATTGTTATATGCAGCAAACAAGATCTGAGGTAACTAAGTGCATCATGGGATAGGGACTTGGCCTTTAGCTATTTGAAGACCTCGAGTTTTGTAGTAGACAGACTCTGAGCTGAGGGATCGGCTCCGAACCCATCAGTAAGAATGAAGGCGAAATGAACAACTCAAATGGAATATTATGGTAAGTACATAACTTCTTTTTACATTCCCCTTGATTTTCTTATTCCTCCTTTTTTTTGCTACTTGAGTTTTAACAGAGTAATCAATATGTGTAGGTAGCTGTGTTAGGCTAAGAAAGACAGAAAGCTTAAGGTGGAGAATAGGTAATTAAGAATAGTCATTTTGAGTCCCATGTGGAGAGACAGAAGATGAAAACTGTATCTTAATTAACGATGTGTAATGCAGTATTTTGTTTCTGCCATCATTGATAGATGTACTTATTCATTCTTTTCCTGCTGCTGGCCATTTAAATCTACATACATTGGAAAAGTTAACTGGAAAGCATCATTCTTACTGCTGTTAGTATTGTATAGTTAGTTGGGTTATATTCTGCCCAGGATGTTGGGCCAGTCTTAAAAGGTCTGTAACTTCCCTCCACATATGTTCACAGACTGTAGTGTCTTGAGAACTGCAGGGAAAAAGCAGCAGCCTGAGTGCCAGTTTTTTCAGTACTGTCTGGGCTTCACAGGGTCCGCTGCCAGCTTTGATCTTACATTTCTGATAGTTAGGCCCCCCTTTGGGGAATCCTTCCACACAGAAAATGTATATATATATATTTTTTCTATTTGTTTAACAGGAATCGAGTATGTATGTCTTTTTAGGAATATCACCAATTTACTCTGACATTTCAGCAGAAATGTCTTATCAGACAAGTTATTTTTAGTAACAGGGGCTGAATTACTAGGTCTGGGGCATGTTTGTGAAAAAAATGTGCTATTATACTTTTTATGAGTAAAATGAAGGAAATGTATGTTTAAAGCAGTTGCAAGTGTGTGTTTCTGCTGGTGTAAACTTCAAGACAACTTACCTTAATTTTATTTATTCAGTGTTACTTTCTGTAAAAAGGGACTTATGAATTCTGTGGGACTAAAGTGTACTACTTTATTTTTGTGATATTTGGAGGGAATTTTAAGTGTATGTACTGCTTATGAACATTAGAATGACAACTTACCTTCTGACTGACTCATTTCAGCAGGGTTTACCAAATAACAGGATTCTCCCTATGCTGGAACATGGATACCCTTACTGGTCCTGTGGCTGTTCCTCATGGTGTAGCTAAAAAGAAAAAGCAAATTAACCATTGATAGGTGACTCGGCATTGTCTACAGCTTGTTCCTCGGACAACTCACTGCTTCCTCTGGGATCCCCTGGTCCTTTCTGCCACTGTGGACCGAGCATTAACCACATGCTCTGTGGTTGTTTATTTGTCCATACCATGAAGGGGAGAAGGGAGAACAATCTCCTCTGGGTATGAGAGTTTCTCCAGGAGGTTCTTCTTGGGTAGCCAAGGTAGGAAACATGTTTCATGGGTTGAAGTGCCATCCTTCACTCAGTCTTCTTCTAGGGATGTCCCTAGAAAAAAAGCAAAATGTTAGCTATGTATTTCATCTAAAGACACCATGTCTGAATAAGAAAAATTAATTACTTAACACAGCTTAGAGTATATTACAGGAATAGAATCCTGTGGATCAGCAGGAAAATAACATGATTGTTTATCAGACGATTTTGATAATGACAGTGACAGAGCTTCTGTATTTTCCTCACAAGCATCTGACTCTGATTCTGAAGAGAGTGTTTCCTCAGTTTCTCCTACAGAGTCGCTTTCTTTTTCTGAGAATGTGTGCAGGATGCCATTTTTCATTTTTTTGGAAACAAATGGATGTTCCCCCTCCTTAGGGAGATAATATCATGCATTACAAGTGGATATGCCACATACTACACCTTTTCCTCCTGTTCTGCCAGCATTGGAAGATGTTTTTGGTTCAGCCTGCAATAATCTTCATAAGTCTAAGTTCTTCAGTATTTCAAGTATTTGTTTTCTCTCTTCAGGTCTGACCCAAGAGATATTTCTATTTCTTCTCCAGTTGCTAACAATGTGCTTATCAGTACTAATCCTGCACCTGTGGCAGAAAGGTGGTGGTTCCTCTGATTCCCCTTCCCAGGAGGAGTCTGCATTCCTATAAGCTTTTGGGTCCCACCTTTGTATGTTTTGATTCACTCCCCTGGCTGATGAGCTTATAGATCTAGTCTCTTGTCAGTTGTGGAAGGAACCGGATACTGTAAAACCCACCATCCACTGTCCTGATAAGTTCCTTGCCCCTTTTAAGGACAGGCCCCATTGGAGCAAGGGGGTCCCCATTGATGCCATGGTTGTGGCGGCAGCTACCAAGAAAAAGGTGGTAGAGAAGAGTTCTTCTGTCCTTTACTCTAACAGAGTGCAGGGCATTGGACAGATTTGGGAAACACATTTATGCCTCAACACCCTTTGCCTTATGGTCACTGAAATGTTTGGCACATTTCACCAGGCTGCAAAGGGATTTGGATAAAGTTTTCCAAATCCTTTTCTGAGCTCATGTCTGTGGAGGACCACAGCAAAGCTTTCTTCACAGCTGGCCACTCTTCTATCCATCTCTAATGCTTCCATAAGGTTAATTTCCAGTCCTACTTGAGGGTACCTTATGGGCGACAGGTTTAGGCATAGCCATAAGGAGACATGCCTGGATGCACTTGTGTGACTTTGCAGAGCCCTTCAAGTCTTCATTCATTGGTGCTTCATTTGATGGATTGTCCTTGTTTAGCTCCACTGTTAAGGAGAAGCTTTCTTGGAGTGAGCAGGATGGAACGACCTTGTCTGCCATGGGCATCCATTTTTCTGTCCCCAGAGATCCTTTTCTAGGAATCCTGGAGTAGGAAGGAAAATGTGGTACCATAAGTCCTAGTGTCCTTTCTAAGACTCATGAGGGGATATTTCTCCCAGGAGTGGGGGGGGGGGGTGACTTATAATGGAAGACTCCATCCTTGCAACAGAGGAGGCCGGCAACATCAGGGTTTCTGAGACTCATTCTCAGATAAACCCTTTCAGCTCTCCTGAAAGGTTCCCCGACTGCTCATCTCTGGATGTAGTCAGGGGTGCTTGTCTCTGCACCCACAATCACAAAATATACTTGGGTGATAAGAATCATATCAAGAGGTTATTTCATACTGTTTTCACAAATTTCCCAAACAAAAGGCTTCCTGACATTCCACATAGTCAGAGGGATGCAGCAGCTCTAGAAATTCAGAAACTGCTAGACAAAAGTCATCCAGGAAGTCCCACCAGACCAGAAAGGATTCAGAACCTACTCAAGATTCTTTTTAGTGCCAAAGAAAACAAGGGACCTGAGACCAATTCTGGAACTCGGCAAACTGAATCAGTTTATAAAGAACTCAAATTTCCAAATGGTCACAGTTCAGTCCATACTGCTGTTTCTGCGAAAGGATGATTGGATGTGTTCCATCTTCAGGATGTGTAGTATCACATTGGGGTGAACAGATGCTCTGAAATATACCTTTGCTTTCAGCTGGGAGCTAGTCACTATGGGTTCAGGGCGTTGCTCTTCGGCCTCATCACAGCCCCCAGGATGTTTACGAAATGTATAGCAGTGGTAGCAGCTCACTTCAGACTGTTGGGATTCAGAGTGTTTCCATACCTAGATGACTGGTTCCTCACTGCCCCAACCAGGCATCTCCTCGAGAAATCCAGGGACTGCTTCCTCCAGTTATGTCAATCCCTTGACCTCTCCATCAGCATTTGCAAGTCACATCTTTAACCCATTCAGAGCCTGCAGTTCATAGTTGCTCATTTGGACACAGTCTGTCAGATAGCCTCCCTTCCACCACCAAACAGAAGTTTGGACCATCAGGTGTCCAGTGGAACAAGTTGTCTCACACCCTTCTCCTCCAGGCAAGCTGATTCTTCAGATTTTAGGTTGATGGCAGCAGCTATAACCTTGTTTCCTATGGCCCACTTTTATATGTGCATTCTTCAATGGACCAGTGGTAAATCTTTTGTCTGCCCTTGTCTTCACCAGTCATACTTAGACAAGTATGCAAAGACCATTTACTTTGGTGGATTCAGTTGGATGAAGTTTCTCAAGGCTGTCCTGTTGTCTTTCCACCCGCAGTAGCCATGGTTACCACGGACACCTCCCAGTTGGCGGTGGGACATTTCTTGGGAAAGACGGTCCAAGGCAGGTGTTTCCAGGAAAAAAAAAACAATTTACACAGCAATGTCCTATAGATTAGTGGTTCTCCTAATGTTGTAGGCCTTCCAGGATGCCTTCCTCTTTGACAGTGTGATTCAGCTGACAACATGTCTGCAGTTTGATACATCAACAAACAGGGAGAACCAAATCTTATCCCCTTTGTTGAAAGGCAATGAGAGTGTGGCAGTGGGCAATCTCCTCCAATGGCTTTCTTATGGCAGTGTGCATTCTGGGGAGAACTAACATGCCAGCAGACAAATTCAGCAGGTCCATTCTGATGCCTAACAAGTGATCTCTGAATTGGTTAGTGGTAGAGAGGATTTTCCATTGATGGAGTCAACCTTGCTGTGATCTGTTCACTTCTCCCCAAAACAACAAGTGCAGCAAGTTGTTTACCCTAATCCACCTCCCCCAGGTGTTGCCAAGAGTTTCTAGTCCATGTTTGGCTCTCCAGTCTCCTTTATGTTTATTCCTCTATATCTCTAATTTTCAAATTCTTACAGAAAGCACTTTGGTTGAAGAGCACGGTTATTCTCATTGCTCCTTTTTGGCCTTGTCAGGTATGGTTCCCTTTCCTTTGGTATTACCTTTGATATCCATTTTGGATACTGGACCCCAGTCCAGACCTTCTGTCTCATCCCATGGTGATGGCTTATCTGGAGATTGCAGGCCTCAGGTTGAGTTGCATGGTTTCTCCAGTTCCATTGATGGTTATACAGCCCAGGCTTTCTTCTCCAGCCCAGCAGATATTACTATCAACTCAGAAGGCCTCTGTCAGGAAGATGTACAAGAGTAAATGGATGAGATTCTCTGTTTGGGCTCTCCAGATGGAATTAGACCCCATTGAGTGCCCCTATTCCTGCTGTTTTGGAATTTTTTAGGACCCATCTTTCAAGAAGGGGCTAGTTTATCTACTTTCCGAGTGCTATTGGCAGCAATATCTAATTTTCATTCAGGTGAAAATGCTTTCTGTGTAGCTTTATCAAAACCATGCAAGGCTTTCCTTAAAGGTGCTTTTTTGTTTAGGCCCCCCGTGAAAGTCCCTACACCATCCTTGGATTTAACAGTCGTGCTACAGGGTTTGACTCAAAAATCCTTTTCAGCCATTGGATCGATCTGACTTAAAATTTCTGTCTTGGAAAACTGCCTTTCATGTGGCCATTAAATCTGCGAGATGATTATTTGAGCTCCAGTCTCTCTTCCAAATCCCCATATTTGATCTTCCACAAAGATAAAAGTCATCCTATGAACCAGTCCATCCTTCTTGCCTAATGTAGCCTTGGAAGCAAATATTAAACAACCCATTTATTTGCCTGTTTTCTTTCCCAACTTTGCTAATAATGGTGAATACATGCTTCATCTCTTGGATGTACACAGACAGCTCCACTTTATCTCTATAGATCAAAAGATTTCAGAAAGACAGGTCAATTGTTTGTCTTTCTCCACCAACAAATTGAGTAAACCAGTTTCTAAAGTTACCGTAGCCAGATAGCTGACAAACTGCAAATCCTTTTTTTACAGTCAACGAGGTTTGTCCTTACCCAGACTTTCTAAAGCACACTCCACCAGATCCATGGCTACATCATCCACTTTCTGGTCTAGGACTTTTATTGATAAGATTTCTGCTGCAGCTACTTGGTCTAATGCTCATACTTTTATTGTCCATTAAAAATTGGATTTCTTCCAGAAGCAGGGCTGCCTTTGGTTCTGCACTACTCTGGAATATTCTTCATGAGAGCCACCCAAGGTTCACATAGCTGAGGACACTGTCCCATCAGTTGAAGGAATGAAAAGGACAACATCCGATATTAGTTATGTACTCAGCATAACTATGCATCTGTGTTGTCCATTTTCATTCTTCCTCAACTTCCCACCCTCCTTTCCCCCTTCCCTTTGACTCCTGGAGTGACTTTGTGGTTATTGTGGAACCCCCGTTCCAGGTTTAAGCCCCCCGTCTTTTCTGCTAGTATTCCTTTTATCTTTGCCTGAGGTTAGTTCTTTCTTTCTATTGGGCAGCAAACTCAGTCTGAGATATTGCAGAGTGACCTGGGCATTATGCGGAAAGGGAGGAAATCAAGTTGGGTCTGAGAGTCTGGCAAATGTGGCCAAGCCGGATCTGAGGTTGGATCTGAGACCCATCAGTTGAGGAAGAATGAAAATCAGATTCATAGTTATGGTGAATACATAACTTTAATTTTCAAATCTGCTTTAAACAATTTTCCATTATACAAGTCACTGCTCATTGTTTCAGTGTGTTGTGTCTCATGTAATACTTCTAGGACTATGGCCACTGGTACTGTTTTGAGAAGGTTTGCCTGGCTGCTTTCTCCGAACTTCCCAGATGTGAAAAATTAGATTTTAAATTCTGCTTTGGCTAGAGATTTAGCTTTCGGTTCCTCTGCTGCAGAGGTTATCTAAAAAGTGTGATGAATGAGGCAAGTAGATATTTCAGCTCTCCTTTTTCAGATTTTGTAAGGGATTATCTAACTCTCATCCAGTTTTAGCAAAAATCAGAATAAACAATCCCAACAAAATGCTGCTAAGCAGATGTTTAAGAAGAAATGGCAGGGGTTTCCAAAATTATTTCAGGATCCCCTCAAAACCAAGGACAGTCCAAGAAGTCAGAATGTCTGTTTAAGGGATCTTGTTCCCCTTCACACCTGGAAGTCACTTTTCCATTCCATAAAGTCTGAATCTCCACTTTTCTCTTCACAATATATAGTTTTAGACAAATTGGTTCTGAAGATCATTCATCAAGAACACAGATGGCAGTGGGAGGAAATCCCTCCTTTTCAGGGGGTAATTCCTCATCCACCAGATCAGACTCTCTCTTGTTCCTCCTATACATAAAAATGTGCTGTGCCAGGGAGTGATAGAAACAGTTTCTCTTTCCCAGGTTTGGAAAGGTTTTTTATTTGAGGATGTTTTTAGTGCCAAAGAAAGAAAATGCTTGGAGACCAGTTTTGAATCTTTCTGTTCTAAACCGTTTTTGTGATAGTGCCAGTGATGTGATGTCACTTCACAACCTGTTAGCTCTTCTTCCTCATTCAAGTCTCCTGGTAATGTTAGATGTAAAAGATGCTTATCACCACATTCCTAATCATCCAGACTTCAGGCATTTCTTAAGGTTGTTGTGTCTGGATCACATCACTAAGAATGCTTACAAAGTGTTTAGCTTCAGTTATAGCTCATTGCAGGCTACAGGATATCCACATTTTTCCATATTTAGACGACTTGCTTATCTGCAGATTATTTTTCAAAGTGTCAGGAATCTCTCAGTCTCTCCTGAGTGAGAAATTTTTTTACACAAACCAGAATTTCAAGAGAACATTCAAAAGTCTCTCTCTTCACTCAGGATTGTGTTCCTGGGATGTCAGCTAGATACCTCAGTTCAAACATGCTTTCTTCTACAGGAAAAAAAAAAAACAGATCTTTATCTAGGTCTGTTTCTGACATTTTCCACTCAGACTCGGACTTTGGTCACTGTGAGTGAATACCTCAGGATTTAAGGTCTCATGGCATGTATAGTTCTCATGATGCCCCTGGCAAGACTCCACATGAGAAAGATACAGTAGTATCTGAAATCATTAACCATGTGAAATGTCGGGACCCTCTGGAATGAGTCCCGAAATGCGGAGATTGAATAATATACTTTAAGTTCAAGATGCCACTACTTAGAATATTCCCATTTCTATGAGGTATGGGGATCTTAGAGTTGGTATATATGTTTAGGGGTAGTGGGAGGGCTGCCAGCCACATGGGAGGTGCAGGTGGAGGGTAGCCCACACTCCTGCAAAAAAAAAATTTAAAGGAGAAGAGCCATTTTTGAAATTTGCTCTTCTCCTGTTTTATTTTTTGTTTTTTCCAACTTGTCTGCATTCGGCATTTCTAGTGCCAACATTTCAGTATGGAGCCCTGAAATTTCTTTGGTCCTAGCATCAACGCCCTTTCTTTTCAAATCCCAGTGCTGGGTTTTGTCAGAAGAGAAGTCTTTTGGTAGAGACAACAGCTATCTTTATATCCAGGTCTCCCCTTCTCCATCCCTGCTAGAAGTCATTCACCACAAATGCTTCAGACTTTACTTGGGCAGTAGTTTCAGGAAGGTTTCAGGAAGGATAAAAGTTAGGGGATGCAGGGCACCAAAGACCGATGCAAGCACACAAACATCAGAGATGCTTGCCCTGATCAAAGCTCTCAACTCTCTGATGCTTCTTTGGTCCCAAGACCTCTTCAAGTGGTTACAGACAATACCACAGTTATGTGGTATGTTAGCAAACAAGGGAGAACAAGGTTGTACCCCCCTTGCATGCTAGCATGGGATATAGACTAACAGCACAGTCTCAGTCTTCAAGCATCCTGCTTTCCATCAGAGCAAAACTGTGTGGCAGACAAGCTGAGCAAGGCCAGGTCATGCCCTCATGAATTGAAACTAGATCAGCGGGTCTTCCAAGATTTGATCCATCTGTGTGGAGTTCCTCAGGTAGATTTCTTTGCCTTTTCTCTGAACAGTCAACTGGCAAGATTCTGTTTCAGGACTCCATTCAAGAAGGACTGGAACACAGATGCCTTTTCTTTTCTTTGGACAAGAGTGTTTCTTTATGCTTTTCCACTAATATCCAGGGTACTTTTGAAGATTCAGAAAGAATCCCCCTGGATCATTGTGGTGACTCCCTTCTGGCCCAGGCAACTGTGGTTCTCCTTTTTTTGGAAATGGCCAGGGGCAATTATCACAAACTTCCTCACAGATTGTATCAACTCACACAAGAACAGGGGTGTTTGGTACACCCCGACATCAGTCAACTTCAGTTGACAGCCTGGATGATAGGGTCTTAATTCCCTTTAGGCACCTGTTTACTGAGGATGTGTATAGGGTACTGAAGGAGATGAGAAAGCCTGCTTACTAGAAAATCATATATTAGCAAGTGGAAAAAGTTTTCTATTGGGTGTCAACATACCCAGCACCTGTTTAGGATTAGTAGTTTTCTGGTTCTGCAATATTTGTGCGATTTGCTATCCTATGACATTTCTTATTTCTGTATCAAGGTTCATTTATAGGCAGTTTTGACATGTCTGCCATGAATCCTCCTCTTTCAGTGCAGTGTGTTGTTAAAATGTTCTTGAAAGAGGTTTTGCATAATAGGCCTCCAAGAAAACTGGTGGACCCTCCTTGTGATCTTAATTTTGTGTTAGAGAAGCTAACACTTGCTCCATTTGAACCCGCTAATCTGTCTGACTTGAAGTTCGTAACTTGAAAACCATTTTACTGCTTGCACTGACCTCTGCAAGAAGGGTGTCTGAGTTGTGAACTCTTATGGTGAGTCAACTTTACCTCCTCTTCCACAAGACAAAGTTTCTTTGAGAAGTAATCCTTCTTTTATGCTCAAAGTAGTATCCAAGTGGTGGTTAAGGATACAGATAATAGGCGAGAGGGGGGCTGGATTTTGTTGAAGAAAACTGGCAAAGGAACCAAGATATTGGGAACAAATCACTAGAAAGGGAAAGGTAATAGAGTAGGAAGAGGCCAATAATTTATTTGGACTGCAGGTTAGAGATTGCCTTCCCTATCAAGGATTGATATCGGAGTATAGGCAAAGAGAAAGAAATAGGGGGCTCCTGAATGTAAGACCAGCACTGGTAGAGTTTTTAATAGAACCTAGAACTGAAGCTACCAGTAAAAAAGGAGTAATTAATAAAGCATATGAAATTTTGCATGATAATTATAAGAATCAATCAGATGAACTTAGAAAGGATTGGGAAGAGAGACTGGATAAGAGAGACTGGATAAGCAATTCACAAAGAGACAATGGGGGATATATGTATATCTCCCAAATATGCAACAAAGTCTAGAGATTTTAGAATCTTTGCCTGAAAGTGTTTACATAGGTATTTTTATACCCCACGTAGACTCCAAAGAATTTTTCCTCAGGTGGATAGCAAATGGAGGTGTGTGTTGCACAAGAAAGAGGTAGCTGGGAACATATTTTTTGGGAGGAATGAGCTGACAGACTTTAGGGATTCTTGCAGACCGCTCTGTCAGAGATGCTGGGCGAGTAGACTGGATTGACTAGGGAGATGTTGTTTTTTTTTTTGTTTTGTTTTTTTTAACTATGATACAGAACTGGAATTGCCAAGACATAGTAAAGCCTAGATGAGTCTAATTATGGTGGGTGCCAAAAACACAGTTACTAGAAAATTGAAATCAAAGTCTAGACCAAGTTTACTAGAAGTAGTGAATATAGTAATAGAGATAAAACAACTGGAATTGGGATCTTTAGAAAAGGGAAGGAGCAAACTACATAGGAAAAATGGGAAATGGGGGAACAATATATGCAGAGAAGAAACTAGGTTCAAGAGGCAGGATCTGAATGAGCCATACAATGCTTAACTGACAGTGACTGGATAGATCATACATGGTGTATAATGTTTGCAGCTACAGTTGTTTTAATGGTGTCTGTGATGTATAAATGTTTCCAACCAAAGTGGTGTCATTTTGGATGTTTTTCATTTATATAAATGCATGACTGCCCATGTCATATGTGAAAATGTAATAAAGATGTTTATTGGGGAAAAAAAGTGGTATCCGAGTTCACGCTTTTTCAATAAAGGTATTGGGAGCAAATAACTAGAGAGGGAAAGATGATAGAATGGGAAGATGCCAATAATTTATTTGAACTGCAGGTTAGAGATTGCCTCCCCTATCATTGATTGATAGGCAAAGAGAAAGAAATGGGTAGGGGGGGGGGGTCCTACACAAAAGACCAGCACTGGTAAAGTTTTTCATAGAACCTGCCATTAAAAAAGGAATAATTAACAGAGTATATAAAATATTGCATGATCACTGTAAGAATCAGAGGAGGTTAGAAAGGATTGGGAAGAGAGATTGGTTAAACAATTCATAAAGAAACAATGGGAGGATATATATATGTCTCCCAAATATGCAACAAAATCTAGAAGATGTAGGATTTTTGCCTGGAGATGTTTACATAGATATTTTTATACCTCAAGTAGACTTGAGAGAATTTTTCCTCAGGCAGACAGCAAATGTTGGAGATGTGAAATGGAAGAAAGAGGTAATTGGAAACATATGGCAGACTTTAAGGATTTGCTTTGGATGTTGGAGATGTTAAGTGGGCAGATTGGTCTGACGAGGGAGATTACTTTTTTGAGCTATGATTCAGAATTGGCATTGCCTAGACATGGTAAGGCTTTGCTGTGTCTACTAATGGTGGGTGCCAAAAAGCAATTACTAGAAAAATGGAAATCAAAATCTAAACCAACTATACTGGAAGTAGTGAATATAATAATGGAGACAAAACAACTGGAATTGAGATCTTTAGAAAAGGGTAGGCGCAAACTACATAGGAAAAAAATGGGAATTGTGGGAACAGTACATACAAGGGAGGAATTGGGTTTAAAAGGTGGCAGGACGTAAATGAGCTATGTAATGTTTGAGTAAGAAAGATTGGGTAGATTATAAATGATGTATAATGTTTGCAACTGGGAGTGTGTCACTTTGGTTTGTGATGTAAAATGTTTGCTACTAGGATTGTGTCCATGTGTTTTTTTTTTCGTTTATATAAATGTTTGATTGCCTGTGTAGTAAGTAATGGTTTAATAAAGATGGTTCTTGCTTAAAAAAATCAGGAATTGAAGAATTTATGTAATATTGCTTAGGTTATGTGATATATAGCAATATATATGTGAAGTATAATCTTTGATCTGAAGTAGTTAACTTCATTTGATCATCAGCCTGTGGGTTCTGGATCCAATACAGATCTGAGCCGGCAGCTTACCAAGCTAAAGATCTGAGCTCCAAGCTCTTCCCCCTTACTCATACTACCCTGCAACCTCCTTCCAATCCCCAGATCTTGTTTGCCGCGGCTTCGCCAGCAAGAGATTTCTGAGCTCCAAGAGGTTTGTTAGGTGTAAACTCATTTTTTCGGTGTGTGTGTGTGTGTGTGTGTGTGTGTGTGTGTGTGTGTGTGTGTGTGTGTGTGTGTGTGTGTGTGCCCTTTTTGAATTAATAATTACATATTCTTCCCCTTATTCTCTATTGGGTGTTTTTGGGTGCATAGTTTTTGACTTTTTTGTACTTTAGAGGGTTGCTTAACTCCAGTTGTGTAGGCCCCCCTTCCCGCCCTTAGCAAGCGAGCACGCGCGTGTGTGTGTGTTTGTGTGTGTGTGTCTGCCTGCCCTTGTCTTAGCTGTCTAAGCAGGCATGTCTGAAAGTCAGAAACCGACTTTCTTTAAGTGGACAGTGTGGCCATAAGCTATCCCCGGCTGATAGCCATAGTCTGCGCGTAGTGTGTTTGGGGAGATAGAGAGAAGGCCGTCTTCCCCTCGGCTCCGTTCTCCATGTTTCTCCCCGGAGCCAGAGGAGGCTTGGCCTGCTTCGAGGTCGTCCTCGCATTGGCCCTCCCGTCCAGTGTTGGCATTCTCGAGGTCTACTAGGAGCCTCTCTGAAGCCGATATGGACCGGATGATGAGGAGGTTTCTGCAGACTCAGTTGCAGATGGGAGTGTTGCTGGCCCCCCCCCAGCCGGCGTGGGGACTTCAGCCCTGACATTCGCCCCGATAGCTCCTTCGCCATTCCACCCTCTGGTTTCGGAGTCTATGGATCCGAGGAGCCCAGAGTCAGGGAGTCAGCGCTGATGGTACCTCCTACCTCGATGCCGACTATGCCTTCGAGCCTGTCGGATCTGAGCTCTCGGAGCAGAGATCTGGGCGTCGGATCCAAGGGGATGAGTGTGTCTTCAGCCCTGTTGTGTTTGAGGCATACTGTCTCCTTGGGCCCGGCTGTGCCAGCTTCGTCTCCAATCCCTTTGTTGGATCCGAGGGGTATGGCTACCCACACCACCAGCTTTAGGGAAGCCAGTTCCCCTTTGGCTTTTGACGTTGTGGAGAGGGTTCTATCTGGAGGATCGTGACCCCTCGGTCTTTCCGCAGAGTCTGCCCCTTCTCCCTCGCAACTGAGTTTGTCTTCCATCATCCAGTCCTCCCAGGGACAGCCTGTATCCGGTACGCCCCAGACAGTTCCCCTTGAGGAATATGAGACGGTTTGCGAGCCCTCCCTGACAGTCCCCCCGAGGAGGTCCCTCGCAAATGCCCATGCAAGAGGAGGCACATGGACTCCCCTGAGTCCCTCACAGAAGATACTGACTTGGAGGAAGGGGTAGGTTCTCCCAGATCACCCCCCAAAAACGTTTCCTTTGGAGACATTATGGAAATTCTTTGCTGGGGGCGGGGTTGGTCCGCCCAAAAGCCTACCTCGGATGAGTCAGTATTTCTGAAGGCGTTCGATACAGGCCCATCAAACTCTTGGGTGTCCCCCAACCCCGGCCGATCCTCTGGTTGACCTTATCACTACCAGAGCCTGGAAGGAACTGGACACTGTGGAGCCAATACCCAAACGGCCTGATAAGGTATTGAGTCCTCCTGCAGACAAAGCCAGTTGGAGTAAGGGTTCCCCAGTTGATGTGATGGTGGTGGCGGCAGCCACCAGAAAGGAACTCACCTTGGAAAGTTCCTTGGTCCATCCCCCGGACAATGCATTTACTCTCTCATGCCACCGAGGGAGCCGCTAGGGCAGCCGGGTCGGTATTGCCATTTGCTGAGGCTCTCAATAAAAACCTGCCCAAGCATCAGGGACATCCAAAGCATAAACGTAAGCAAACTCCAGCCCCCCAACACAACCCAAATGACACATAGCTCACAAACTCAGTGTGCCACTCAACCACAGCCCATAAGGCATAACAACATACCCAACACTCTTAGTCATAGGTGACTCTATAGTCAGGCACACTGATGTCCCACTCACTAGACTAAACAAGGAGAAAGTTACTGTCAGCTGTCTGTCAGGTGCCAGGATCCACCACATAACGCATGCACTCAGGTCACTCCACAATAAGTACAAATATGACACTGTCATGGTTCATGTTGGTGTGAATGACCTGAGACGTACCTCCCTGGACTACATGAAAAGAGACATGGAGGAGCTCTCCGGTCTTGTATCCCAGGCAGGTATGTCCCTAACCCTGAGTAGCATCCTGCCATCACCCAGAATGATACCACTGTACAAGGACAAAATGATTGACTTCAACAATTGGCTAAGCTTCTGGTGTCATTCTAAGGGGATCCAGTATTTGTCTGCCTGGGATGACATGATCGACAGTCCACGATGCTTTGCCAGAGATGGCCTGCACCTGTCGCCCTTAGGAATCCGGATACTGGCTAAGGCTCTTGCCACCCCTATAGTGCCTTTTTTAGGCAAGGTTCAAATGACAAATTCACCACCGTAACAGTGAGGGTAATGCTACTCAATGCTAGAAGTCTAAACCTCAAAATGCACTCACTCGAGGCACTCCTTAAAATGGAGAACATTGACATCTGTGCAGTGACAGAGACCTGGTTCAAAGCTCCAGAGAGCACCCCCTGCATTACCAGGCTTCAATTCATACCACACCTTTTGGCCATCTAACCCAGAAAGTAGCCCTAAAGGCGGAGGCGTGTCCATATTCATTAAGGATATCCACACCTCCAGGCTAGTTGCACAGCATAATGCATCCGAGATTATCCAAGTGCAACTAACTCTGGGCAAGACCGCAATCCAAATTGTAGCTTGCTACAGACCCCCCACCATGCCCCAGGATTCACACTCCTTATTTCTTGATACACTGGAAAGTATTAGGGTACAACCCAACACCCTAATAATGGGTGATTTCAACTACCCCACCATTAACTGGGATAACTTCTCATGTACCAACTCTTTTGCTCAACGTTTTCTAAAAATTCCAATGCCTTGGATCAACTTATTCACACCCCCACCAGGGGCAGCAATATCCTAGACCTGGTCATTACCAACATGGGAAACCGGTGTTCCACACCAGAGGTCAATTCCTCGTTGGTCAGATCCGACCATAAGCGAATTGGCCTAGATATCCACATCCCACCCCCAGCCCCAATTAGGGAAACCATCATAAAAAACTTCTCAAAAGCCAACGTCACACTTCTTAAGACAGAAGTGGCAAACTTCATGACACCCATGCAGACGGACAATAGAGGTATGACTGCCGAATCCTACACAAATGCACTTTATAAGCACTTACACGAGTGCATGGATCATGCTATCCCTAATAGAACCAAGATGTTATCTTCCAAAAAAAGGAAGGCAATCTGGTGGTCCTCTGCCATAAACAAACTCTACAACAGAAGAAAGAAACTGTTGCAAAAAAGAGTAAAATCCCATGACTGGAGGAACTCCCTGGTTAACCTCAGTAAGAAGCTGAGATCCCTCATAAAATCCTCCAAAGCTAGTTACGAAAACAAAATTGCCACTGACTCTAAAGAGAACCACAAAGCATTCTATAGCTATGTCAAGAATCTAAATGGGAACACTCAGATCTGCTCTGAGTTACAGCATAATGGCACTAAATATACAGAACCAACTGATATTGCCAACATCCTAGCAGATAGGTTCAGTGCTAACTTTACCCCCCTCTCACCCCCTAGAGGGCCCATCTCTATACCGGAAGAATGCAGAGTTCCTATAATCACGACTGCACAGGTAAAAAACACTCTCCAAAGCCAAGAACACAGCATCCATGGGACCTGACAATATCCCAGGCTGCATTCTACACGAACTACAGAATGAACTGGCACCCTACCCAAGTACCATGTTCAATCATAGCCTCACCTCAGGCTTTGTACCCACTGAATGGCGCACCGCGACAGTTATCCCACTCCACAAAGGGGGAGCCACGACGGACCCCGGGAACTACTGCCCCATTAGTCTGACAAGCCTGGTCTGCAAGGCCATGGAACATATCATTGTGGAACTCATAAACAAAGACATTGGTAATCTCCAAACTCTGGACCCTACTTAGTTTGGATTTGTAAAAGGCAGATCATGTCTCCTAAACCAGATTGACTTCTTTGAAGCAGTCACCAAAGCCATAGATGAGGGTAAAATGGTTCACACAGCTTATGTAGATCTCGCCAAGGCTTTCAACACCATCCCACACTCTGGAATTATAGATAAGCTCACTAAACTAGGTATAAATCCCTATGTCACAAGATGGGTTGCCAACTGGCTCATGGACAGAACCCACACTGTGAAAGTAGCGGATTCCAAATCTGACATCAGACCAGTGACAAGTGGAGTACCACAGGGTTCAGTCCTGGGTCCTCTCCTGTTTGGTATCTACTTCTCTGAAGCGCAGGCCAACACAGAAGGTCTTTGGCTAACAAAGTCTGCAGATGACTGCAAACTAGGAGCCATAATCGAAACTCCTAACGATGTGGACAAACTACAAAAGGGCCTCACTGAGACAGATACCTGGTGTCAAAGCCATGGCCTGAAGCTCAATGCCAAAAAGTGTATTGTCATCCCCTTTGGTAAAAACTCTGTACCCATGAACTTGCCACATAGCTGGCACTCTACTTAATGCCGAAAATGTGATGAGACCTTGGGACACAGGTGGACAGTAGTCTCTCCTTTGATAATCACATCGCCACGGTGGTCAGGAAATCCTTCTACATGGCTCATCTCATCACAAAAGGATTCTCATCCAGAAAAAAAGGTCATTGTTCCCCTCTACTCATCACTCATTAGACCCATTATAGAGTACAACGCCCCTTTTGGTATGTACCTCACAAGACATCTACAGCAACTGGTAAGACCACAGAAATATCTCACAAAGAGGATTACTGGCCTCAAACAGATGCCCTATGCAGGCCGTCTAAAAAAAACTACAGCTTTACTACATCACATATCGCCTACTCAGGGGCGATCTCTGCCTAACATACAAAGCTATGTCAAACCCAGAGCTGTTGGTTATGCTCCACTTAAAGAAATCCCAATCCCTCCGAGCTACATGCTCTAGGGACCTTAACCTTCTCACCACAATAAATAGAACATGCTGGAGGGATAGATTCCTGTCCCAGAGACTTCCCATAATCTGGAACAGACTACCTATCTATGTCAAACAGAGCTCCTCATTAGCACTCTTCAAGAAAAATCTTGATAATTGGATGGGAAATGGGTAATTCACCCCGGGGATCACTTCTGTGGCTCTGCTCGACAGGGGCACAGGAAAATAATTTTCTTGGGTGACGAAAGCCAGGGTACATTTTTTGGCTGGGCTTGCATGGGCCCTAGGGCCGATAGCCTAGTACCTACCTATGAACCTATAAGGAGTCCAGGGCGATGGATCATCTTGGAAAGTGGACCTTTGCTATAGCTACCTTTGCTATAAGGGTGCTGAATTACATGGCCCATGTAATCAGACTGCAGTGCGACCTTGTCAAAGAGTACGCTGAGTCCCCCCCGGAGTCCATTTCAGCCGAGGATAAATGGACTTTCTCAGTGCGTATGGCCACTCTCAAGTCTGTGTCAAATACATCCATGCATTTACTCTCTCATGCCACCGAGGGAGCCGCTAGGGCAGCCGGGTCGGTATTGCCATGAGGCATCATGCCTGGCTCCGGCTTTGCGATTTATTTCGGAACCTTTCAAGGCCTTCTTTGCTAACGCCCCTTTTGATGGTTCGACCCTGTTCGGAAAGACTGTCCAAGATACATTTGTCCTGAGTGAGAAGGACGGGAAAACGCTGTCAGCCATCGGGATCCGCATCTGTAAACCTCAAAGGTTCTTCTCCAGGAACCAGCGGGGTCAAAATAAGCTGTGGGTCTGGAAATCTCAGCAGTCCCGGAACACTCAGGACTCCTCCTCCCCCAGACGAGGTGGACGCCAGCCCAGAGGAGGACCAAAAAACTTCGGGTCACGGGAACCTTTTTCCAATTGACCCGTGCCGCAGCCCTGAGGGGTTGCCCGACTGCTCCTCTCTGGAGGCAGTTGGGGGGCATTTCTTCAGGCACCTAGCCCAATGGGAGTCAATCATATCAGATCTCTGGGTACTTTACACTTGTTGCTTCAAATAATACCCAGAAGTTATTCAATTCCCTTCATAAACAACCCACCTTGTACAAGATGCCTCCTGGACATTCCACCCACTCAGAGGGAGGCGGCAGCTTTGGAGATAAGAAAGCTGCTAGAAAAAAGAGCAATCCAGCCAGTGCCCCCAGACCAGTCCGGATCAGGCATCTATTCCAGGTTCTTTTTGGTACCAAAAAAGACATTGAAGAGTTCTGGATGGTCACTCTACAATCCATTCTGCCCATTTTGCATAAGGAAGACTGGGTGTGTTCGATAGACCTCAAGGATGCACACTACCATATTTGGATGGACAGGCGATCCAGGTGGTTCCTCTGCTTTTGGCTAGGAGCCTGTGTTCGATAGACCTCAAGGATGCACACTACCATATTGCCAGTCATTACACCAGTTCAGAGTCCTCCTCTGGTCTCACTACAGAAGACTGGGTGTTACCATATTTGGATGGACAGGCGATCCAGGTGGTTCCTCTGCTTTTGGCTAGGAGCCAGTCATTACCAGTTCAGAGTCCTATCCTTCGGTCTCACTACAGCCCCCAGGGTGTTTACCAAGGTCATGGCAGTTGTAGAGGCCCACTTGAAGCTTCAGGGCATTCAGGTCTTTCCGTACCTGGATGACTGGCTTCTCACTGGCTCCACCAGGCATCAACTGGTACTAGCCAGGTATTTCTTCCTTCAGCTATCTACCCGGCTGGGGATCATGATAAATTTTAAGAAGTCTTCCCTCCAACCTGTTCAAATTCTAGATTTCCTAGGAGCGAGAATAGACTCTCTTCAGGCCAGGATATTTTTGACTCCAGACAATAGCCGGGCTCTGCATGTATTGGCGCTCCTTCAGTCCCCTGCACCACCAGCAGAGTTAGTCCTGGGAGCCCTAGGGTCGATGGCAGCAGTTATAAACCTCATTCCTTGTGCTCGTCTGCATATGAGAGTTTTACAGAAGATGCTCCAGGTTCAGTGGTCTCTATTACAGAAGTCTCTAGACTTTCCGATTCCTATGAGCAGAGTGTGTAAGAAGTCTGTCACGTGGTGGCTTCAATCCCAGGAATTGCGAGAGGGATGTCCTTTTGTTGCACCTCCGCCCCTAGCCACGGTGACCACAGACTCCTCCCACTTGGGGGGGGCACTGCTTGGGCAGGACTGTCCAAGGCACGTGGACTCGGAGCGAGACCATTCTGCATATAAATGTTCTAGAGATGATAGCGGTCCATTTAGCGTTGCAGGCCCTTCATGCCTCTCTTCCTCTGGGAACTATTGCTATCCAGTCAGACATGTCAGTGGTCTGGTACATCAACAAACAGGGGAGAACCAGGTCTTATTCACTTTGTCGAGAGGCCATGAGAGTATAGGAATGGGTGATGTCCACCAACCGTTTTCTGATAGCAATGCACATTCTAGGTCGGTCCAACATCTTGGCAGACAAATTGAGCAGGACTATCCTTTTGCCTTACGAGTGGTCTCTGAACCCTTATGTAGCGGACCAGATCTTCGTCAAGTGGGGTCAGCCTTGCTGCAATCTCTTCGCATCGCCATCCAACGCAAAGTGCAGCAAGTTTTTCTCTCTAATTCCCCCCGATGGGGGAAGCCCCCAGAGATGCTCTTGTCCATGCTTGGCCACCTGGTCTTCTTTATGCATATCCACCATTTCCTCTCGTGACAAAGTTTTTACAGAAAGATCATCGGTTGGGGAGCAGAGTTATCCTCATAGCACCTTTCTGGCCTCATCAAGTTTGGATCCCTTGCCTGCGATCTCATCTCCTAGCTCCACCCTGGATCTTGGATCCAATTCCATAGCTTATTCATCATCCCTCGGGAATTGCTCCCCCGGATCTGGACAGCCTCAAGCTCACAGCTTGGTTACTCCAGTTCTATTAGTTGCTAGGACTCCCGGTATCTCTTCCCCAGTTAAATCCATCCTGATAGCGGCACATAAATCCTCTACCAGGAAAGTCTACTGTAGTAAGTGGAAACATTTTTCCATTTGGACTTCATAGAGAAATCTGGATCCTTTTTCCGCTCCAGTTCCAGTGGTGTTAGGCTTTTTGTCTCACATTTTCCAGCAAGGGGCTAGCTCTTCCACAGTGAAATTATAGCTGGCGGCTATTTCCCATTTTCATGTTGGGGAAAATTCAGGCTCCCTAGCTGTTGCCAGAATTTGCAAGACCTTTTTGAAAGGTACTTTTCTTCTGAGGCCTCCTATTAAGAGTCCTTCTCTGCCGTGGGATCTGATTTTGGTCCTTCAGGCTTTGGTCATGCCCCCATTCAAACCTGCAGCATCAATAGACTTAAAATTCTTATCATGGAAAATGGCCTTCCCGGTTGCTATTACTTCAGTCAAGAGAGTGTCGGAACTTCAAGCCCTGTGTATGAAACCGCCTTACGTAGTGTTTCACAAGGATAGAGTATCTCTTAACCCTTCCTTTCTATCTAAAGTTGCTTCGGAGTCAAATATTAATCAGTCGATTAATTTGCCTGTATTCTTCCCTAATTTTCAAAATAAAGAGGAATATAAACTTCATTTACTTGATGTGCACATGCAGTTACGATTTTATTTGCATAGGTCCAAACCTTTCCGTAAATCCGATCAGCTTTTTGTTTTCTGTGCTAAACCATTTTTTGGAAAACCAATTTCAAAAGTGACTATTGCTAAATGGATTTCACTTTGTATTTTTCAAGCTTATAGAGAACTTGGATTACCAGCCCCAGAAGGGGTGCATGCTCACTCTACCAGTTCTATGACTACTTCAGCTGCATTCTTGTCTAGTTTCCCTGGATGATATCTGTTCGGCTGCTACCTGGGCTTCCTCTCACACCTTCATTACTCATTATAAACTAGATTTGGTGTCTAGAGGAAGGGCTTCGTTTGGCTCTGCAGTGTTCCGGAATATCCTTTCTTAAGGGGCTCCCAAGATTCGGGTAGCTGGGGATTCTGTTCCACAGGTTGATGATCAAATGAAGTTAACTACTTCAGATAAAGAAGTTATGTACACACCATAACGTTCCATCTGAGTAGTTAGACTTCATTTGTCAGCAACCTTCCCTCCCTCCTTCCCCCTGACCTTGCTGGTTATTTACCCTTTTGGGCTTGATGTCCTGTTTGTGTCGAGCCTGATTTATAAGTTTGGGTCAGGTGCTTTTTGGCTTAGGTTGTTGGGTGTCACATTGTTGGGTGGCAGCCTCGATCTGAGGATTGGAAGGAGGTTGCAGGGTAGTATGGGTAAGGGGGAAAAGCTTGGAACTCGGATCTTTAGCTTGGTAAGCTGCTGACTCGGATCCGTATCGGATCCGGAACCCACAGGTTGCTGACAAATGAAGTCTAACTGCTCAGATGGAATGTTATGGTGAGTACATAACTTCTTTTTATTTTAATATAGTTTTATTACTTTTGTATGAATGTAAACTTCCCTATGTCACAAGTGATAATTCAATAAAGGTGTTTGGAAAACAAAAACAAACAAAAAAAGGCTAATGCAGTGAAGATCAATATGATGAACATTTTGTAACTTAAAACGTATCATATATGTAGATGTTCAGATGATCACTGCTGCAGTAATTGCTCCTTCCCTCCATCCTTCTTGATTTTTTTGGTGTGTTTTTTTTATGCCAGGGTCTGGACATTTTGTTTTTGTTGTTCCTAGCATTGGCCTTTCAGGGCTCAGCCTATCTCTTTGCTGGCAGGAAAGCTCTGAAGGGCTTTGCTCCCAAACTTGTCTTTTAGTCAGCTCAGCTGGAGCATCCTAATAGTTTGGACATATGGAAGATGCCCTGAAGCTTTGTAGCCGGCTGGTTGTTATGTATGTCCTTGGGCGGTCCAGTCTTGCAGCAGTTAATGTTGTCACTTCATAGCAAGAGGTTCTCCTGTTTGATTCTCGGCTGGGGTACCTTCTGACTGGAAGTCTTCATTTCCTCGCTGTGTTCACTTGGGTTTTCTCTGGGTACTCGAGTTTCCTCCCACATTTTAAAGACATGCATCTGGAGTGTTTCTCCTCGGGCCTCTGCTGAAAATAGGATCTGTCCTAGTCGGACGTTGCCGGTCAACAAATGTTAAATAAATAAGTAAATAACCTATTTAGCTAAGGCTACTGCAGCAGTGATCATTAAAGTATCTACTGTTATGGTAAGTTTAACTTGAACATCTGTACTTTTTTGCAGCAACATGCATTGCCTGAATAATAAAGCTGTTAACCTCTAAAGACTGTTATTACTGATGGAGTGTAATCCTCAGTGATTCATGAGAAAATGAAGTGATTGATAGTGGTGTGGCAGTTGGTGTAGAGGATTAAGCCTCAAAGCTCTTAATGAGCTGTTTCCTGTAATCATGGGTGTGATTGTGAGGTATTGCCAGCTATGCCAGGAGAAGTAGGACAGTGGATGTGTGTAACGAGCCAGCATAGCTAGCTGAAACTTTGTAAGGAATTGTACATAATTTGAATATCAAACTGATTTGTACAGATGCTTGTGTTGAAAATGTATTTGTAAAGTTGTGTCTGTTAAAAATGTATCAGCAGTGTTTCCTGCATAAAAGAAATATACATTCAGACCGTACTGTTGTAAATGGGATACTGGAAGAGAATAGGTTAATCTCATTCCCAGTTAACTTTGAAACAAAATAGTAATACATTAAATTACTTAATTTAGGCAATAAAGATTTTACCGTACAGTTCTTATTGCAACCAGAGACAAACTGTCTGGAAAAAAACAAGTACTAGGAAGCCTTCTGTATTGTCTTTAACAGTGGACTAATTGCTACACTGGAAGGGTAGAAGTTTGAAATTGTTTTATGACTTCTAGAAGTCGCAACAGATCATAACAAAGCTCTATGTGTGGGTATTACTGACACACACGTGCTAATTCTTGGCAGCTTCTAGCCAAGAGGGTAGTATGGGAACCATATGACCAGATGTTTGTCATGTCATTCTCTAAGCCAACTCCATAATGATGTTTTAGTACTAGATAGGACTGAAGTCTCAAAGCATTCTGTTTTTGGAACCTGACAAAGAAGGACCCCTCACCTACTTCATCTTGCCTTGCTCTAGTAAGTGACCAGGAAATAATAATTCTTTAAATCAGTCAGAAAATATAGTGAGATTAGTTAAGTACTGTTTTTCTGTATCTGTGCGAATCTGTTCATGACCAGGAAATAATAATTCTTTAGATCAGTCAGAAAATATACTGAGATCAGTTAAGTACTGTTTTTCTGTATCTGTGTGAATCTTTTCATCTGTGTTATTTTATATTTCCTGTGATTGAAACTCTGGTATTTGTGTGTTTATTGTAAATAGATATTTAATGTTTTCATGCTCTTATTAATTATGAAATATATTTAAAATTTTCATTGTGGCTGGTCGTCTAGAAAATATTTTAACCTTTGAGAGTACTCGTATCTGTTTGCTGCCTCTGTGGCCACTCCTGAAAGCCTTACTGCATTGGTCAAAACGCTGCCATTTGTATTAATATTAATTTCACTCAGTATAATTGAGTACCCTTGAAAGAGCATTACAGTTGCTGGCTTTGGAGTGTCTGGTGGCAGAAACTACCTTATAGTCTGGGCAGAAGGGAGCATAGCTAGTAGATCTGTGCCAGCCTTTCCCAGGTGTGTGTGTGTGTGTGTGTGTGTGTGTGTGTGTGTGTGTGTGTGCGTGCGCAAATCACATCTCAGAGTGTGTGTCAGCTGCTGGGAGTAGGGACACAAAGCACTGGTTTCACAGAGAGGGTGCTGGAGGACCTGGCTTGGACACTCAGTTGAGGACTGTACTTTATAGCTGTGCCAGTGGGGAGTCTTATTGGGGTCCTGGAAGGAGGGAGACTGAGAAATCCAGACCCCGGACTGAGTGTGTTCCCTGTGTGCTCTTAAGGGAAAATGTGCTTGATGCAGAGAACTGCATCTGGAAATACTGTGTGTATGTATTTTGTTCCAAGTGGACATCCCACTCCAGTGTCAGTGGTGAGGCTTCAGGCTTCTTGATTACTGGCCCAGAGAGGGGTTGTCACATATTGGTGAGCAGTGCTGTGGATATTCATTGAACTTCTGTAGCCTTTAGGCAGTTGTCACTGAAGATGTGTATTCTCAACAGCCAGAAGGGAAAAATTCAGAGTTTCAGTATGACAAAAATTATATTACTTTTTTGTTAGTTTAGTTTAGTTTAGTCGGGGAAAGCTGACAAAGATGTCAGCAGAGGATTATGGCAAGCTGACAAAGAACCAGTTGGCCAAGGTGTGTGAAACTAAAGGACTGGTGCATGCCAACCTGACTAAAGAGGAAATGATTTCAGCCATAGTCACAGCTCAGACAAGCAACCAGGAAGATAACCAGTCTGGTGATAGGAATTTACAGCCCTCAAAAACGGTTCACCTTTTCCTTAGAGGACTTAAAAATCCTTCTGGAGTTAGAGACTTGAATTGGAGGCCAAATGTTTGGAACTAGAATCAGCAGAGAGACTGTGGCATTTGGAGTCTGAAGAAAATGAGAGACTACGGTGTTTGGAGGCTGAAGAAAATGAGAAGCAGCATCAACATGAGAGGGAGATGCTGACTCTTTGCCAGGGTCATGAAGGTAATGGGGAAGGGAATAAGCGAACTTCGGAAGCAATAAAGTCAGTACGTTTCCTCCACAGTTTACGGAGGGTGGTAATTTTGATAGCTTTATTCTTATATTTGAAAGAGTATGTATAGCATATTGTTGACCAAGGGCTCTGGGTATGGTTCTTGACCCCTTACTCCATGGTAAAGCTTTAATTGCTGTTTCTAAATTGTCTGATAGTGATTGTGTAAACTATGTTAGAATAAAGCAATGTTTACTAGAATGTTTTAAGTTAACACCTGAAGCTTACAGAAAACAATTTGTAGATGCAAGGAGATGAAAGTGTTTGTGATTAAATTGCTGAGTTAAGCACTTATTTTCATAGGTGGGTGAGTGGGTGTCTGGTCACCAGTTTTGAAGAGCTGGCAGACCTTTTGGTGAGGGAACAAGCTCTTAGCACTTTGCTTGAGGACATGAGAATCTGATTGGAAGACCAGGAGTGTAACTCTGTAGATGAGCTGGGGAAAAAAGGGGATCTCTACTTCGCAAGTAGAGCATCACAGTACAGGAAGGGGATACCCACTGCACATGGATATATGGGAACCCATGGTGGGCAGCCTAAACCACCCCAACAGAGTCCACCAGTAATGGGGAAGGCACTAGTTAAGGTACACGGCCAAATTCAGGGGTTAAATATTTTAAATGTAACCAGTGGAGCCATGTGTCATATAGATGTTCATGGAAGCAAGGTGGGGAAAAAGATGGGAGACCCAGCAAGTGGGAATAACAGTATGCCAGTGGTAAGTTGTTTGGAGACAACAGGGGTACCAAACTATCACTAGAGTTTATATCCGATCTTAGTGGATGGAAATAGAGCACTGCAAAGAGAGACCATTGTGAAGCCTGCAGTGGTTAAAGAGGAGCAGTACTTGCTTGGGCAGTCCACTTCAGTCAGAGCTTTATTAGGGATCTCATTCCAAATGCCTTTGACCAGGGTTCACCTTGACTGGGAGGGTGGAAAAGTAAGCAAGCAAGTAGGTGTGTTTAAGGATATCTCTGTAGATGTCTTGATAGCGAATGATTTTGATAATGCAGTACCTTGTGAGCATGCAGTCACGCTTGGAGGCAGGCATGTTGGGCTGGTAGCCTGGGGGAGACCTGCCTGGGGGAGACCCAGAAAGACCCACACCTGAAGCCAGGAATGGTGAGGTGGCTGTTTCCAGGAAGGGAGCTATCTTGTAGCAGAGAGTCTGAAGGTGAGCCACAGCTACTGGTAGGTACTGATGTTCCCTTGGACAGAGTAACTGCAAGGACAAATGTTAGTGGTAGTACTCAGGCTGGCAGTGATGCACCACTGTCAGAGGATATCAGGACTTCCTGCGGAAGGGGAGCTGGGAAGAGTTACAAAGATAGAGTTGAGACAGGCTCGGCTCTCAGACCCTACACTAAGAGGCTTGAGGGAGGTAGCTAGGGAGGCACCTGATTTTAAAGGAGAAAGGGGATTCTGTATACTGGAACAAAGGGTTACTGTATAAAGAGTGGACCACTGAGGGAGAGCTAGAGAGTGAGGTAATACAGCAGTTGGTAATGTCTGGCACTTATAGTCATAGCCCCTGATATTTTTTTTGCTGGTCATATGGGCATAAAGCATACCAAGATACATATTATGCAGACATTTTATTGGCCTGGGGTTACAAGGGATGTAACAGGGTACTGCAGGACCTGTGAGCAGTGCCAAAAAGTAGGCAAGGCAGGAGACAAGGTCAAGGCTCTTTTGATGTCTGCCTAGGATTGAGGAACCATTTCAGAGGGTAGCTATGGATATTGTGGGTTCTCTGATTACCCCAAGTTCTACAGGGAAGAAATATATCCTGGTGGTAGTAGATTATGCTGCTAGATACCCTGAGGTGGTGGCTCTGTCCTCCATTGAGGCAGTGAAGGTGGCAAGTGCTTTGTTAGAGATTTTCAGCAGGGTAGGTTTCCCGAGAGAAATACTGACTGACAGAGATGCCAATTTCATGTCAGACCTTCTGGCTTGTCTATGGGAGCACTGTGGGGTAAAGCACCTAAAGACCACCCCCTACCATCCCCAGGCTAATGGTGTAGTGGAGAGCTTTAACTGTACACTATGCTATGGGCATTTGCAGACCATTTTAAGAGAGAGTGGGAAAAATATTTGCCCCATATGCTGTTTATATACAGAGAGGTACCCTAGGAATCCACAGGTTTTTCAACCTATGAGTTGCTGTATGAGCACATGGTGAGGGGGCCTTTAGATTTGATTTGTGATGATTGAAAGAATGAGTGTGAATCCCACAAGTCCTAAACCTCAGGACAAGGCTTGGGGAGCTCATGGACATGGCCCCAGGAGAACCTGGTAGGAGCCCAGCAGGAGAAAAAGGTCTGATACAACAGGAATGCTCATGCCAGAGAGTATGGTATGGATCAGCAGGTTATGTTTCTCATTCCTGTCAGACACAATCCGCTGCAGGCAGCTTAGGAGGGACCCTTCAAAATGGCAAGGAATGTCATTGATGTTAACTACACGATAGAACAGCTAGGCAGGAGGCAGGAGCACAAACTGTATCATATTAACATGATGAAGCTTTACCATGATAGGGGGGCCCTTGTGCTAAGTATGTGCAGTAGGAGGCAGGAAGAGTCTGAGGGAGATCTATGACTACATCAAGCCAGCCAGCAAAATGCCAAGTTACTGAGGTGGAGCCTAGGGATGCAGGCATGTCACATGACAGTGGAGCACTGTAGAGGGGTCAGCAATGCCACTGCAGATGGGTTCTCAACACAGGGTACAGGTTAATGTATTCCCAGACAGGCTCTTTCCTCTCAAGCTTGTTTCTCCCGGGTCACTTGAAAAATTAGCTTGAGTCTTCAAAGGGGGAAGAGATGTGATGATGTGAGGTATTGCCTGCTAGGCCAGGAGAAGTAGGACAGTGGATGCTTAACATATGCCAACATAGCAAGCTGGAAGTTTGTAAAGAATTGTATGTCATTTGTATATCAAGCTGATTTGTACAGATGCTTGTGTTGAAAATGTGTTTGTAAAGTTGCTTGTGTTAAAATGCATCAACTGTGTGTTCTGCTGGGCAGAAAAGAAATATGCATTTATATCAGATTGTACTGTTGTAAATAGGATACTGGATGAGAAGAGGGTAATCTCAGTCCAGCTAACTTTTGAAAAAATAGTAAGAAATTAAATTACTTCATTTAGGCCATAAAGATTGCATCTTACAGTTCTGATTGCAGCCAGCGGCAAAATGTCTGGGAAAAGAAGTACAAAGAAGCCTTCTGTATTGTCTTTAGCAGTGAACTAATTGCTACTCTGGAAGGGTAGACGTTTGAAATTGTTTTATGACTTCCAGAAGCTGCAAGAAATCTTAGCAAAGCTCTGTGTGTGGGTATTATTGACACACATGCTAAATCCTGGCAGCTTCTAGCCAAGGGGGTAGTATGGGAACCATTAGTCATATGACCAGATGTGTGTGATGTCATTCTGTAAGCCAGATCTATAATGATATTTTAATACTGGATGAGACTGAAGTCTTGGAGCACTCTTTTTTTTTTGGATCCTAACAAAGAAGGACCTCTCACCTACTTCATCTTGCCTTGCTCTAGTAAGTGACCAGGGAACAGTAATTCTTTAGATCAGTCAGGAAAATATAGTGAGATTAGTTAAGAACTGTTTTTCTGAATCTGTGAATCTGTGCATCTGTGTTGTTTTAATATTTCCTGTGATTGAAGCTCTGGTGTTTATTGTAAATAGATATTTAGTGTTTTCATGTTATTTTATCATTAAATATATTTAAACTTTTCATTGCGGCTGATCCTTTAGAGAATATTTTAACCTTTTTGAGTACTCTTATCTATTTGGTGACTGTGCGGCCAGTCCTGAAAGTCTTACTGCATTGGTCAAAACACTACCATTTGTATTAGTATTAATTTCAGTCAGTATAATTGGGTACTGTTATAAGAGGCTTAGAGTAGGTGGCTTTGGAGTTTCTGTTCACAATAACTACCTTATAGTCTGGGCAGAAGGGGGGGGCATAGCCAGTAATTCAGTGGCAGCCTTTCCCAGGTGTGTGTGTGTGTGTGTGTGTGTGTGTGTGTGTGTGTGTGTGTGTTTGCAAATCAAATTTCGGAGAGTGTGGGTCAGCTGCTGGGAGCAGGGACACAAAGTACTAGTTTCACAGAGAGGGTGCTGGTGGACCTGACTTGAACACTCGGCTGAGGATTCAGCTCTATAGCTGTGGCAGTGGGGAGTCTTACTGGGGACTTGGTGGGAGACAGAAATCCAAACCCCAGAATGAGAGTATTCCCTGTGTGCTCTTAAGGGAACTTGTGCTTGATGCAGTGTATCTGTTTTTGTTCCAAGTGGACGTCCCTCTCCCGTGTCAGTGGTGAGGATTCTGAATCCTTGATTACTGGCCCAAAGAGGGGGTGGCACAATGGATACAGGGTTTGATTCATTCAGCCTTCATTTGTCTACTGTAGGAGTTTGAGGAAGCCACTTAACCAGACAATGCTCTTGGACTACCCGTAAAAAGAAATTACATTTTCAGAAATAATGACATCATCTGTAGTAACTACAAATTATGAAATGATAGATAGCATTATCTGTACTGACTGTGTGGAGTCCATGACTTCATTGGATAGTACAGGGGATCTCAAACACATACATACATATTTGATGAGATTAGATGCTGCTATAAGTCCAAAGGTTCCCTCGTCAAAAGACTGAACAAATCAAAGAACATACACGAGTGAAACCACCACGAAAAAATACTGCTGTATAAAAGTCCAACTGATTTATTAAATAAAAAGAACAGATGAGCGCTTTCGCGTACCAACCAGTACGCTTCTTCAGATCTTAACATCTAAATTTATAAAACCACTTTTATACAAAGGCTCATACTCAAAATTGAACAATTAACCAATCAATTTAACAATTAAACAATTAAATAATCAGTGCAGTACAATAAAGTATACCAGCTTCCTGATAGCTCTGTGAGCTCTACAAGTAGAAAGCACAGAGAGAATGAGACATACCTAAAAATCCTATTCCTCCAAATAACTGTGCATTCCACAGAATGGTGGAATCAAATAAAATAGATACAAAGAAATGATGAAATAACAATACTTAAAATCACCAAACACCCATCATTCATAGCGTATATTTTTCAAAAATACATATATAATATATACACATATAGAAATAGATACATATAGGACATGAGAAAAATAAAATATAAAAAATAAAAATACCTTATATACTATATTAATTCATGTGCAAAATTTCATTAATTAATTACCATAAAATAATACCTATTATATTATGTAGATACAAATACAAACATAATTGTAAACATACCAAATACATTAAAATAAAGATGAATGTGTGTATATGAAAATGTATATGCGTAAATAAATAAATAAATAAATGAAGCAAATAAATATATGACAAAATGCCCATACTCCATGAAACACTACACTATACTTATTAATAAAGCAAATACTGATATTTTAATTATAAATAAATGTATTTATATAAAGTGTAAAAACCTTCATTTATTACTACGTGCTTCAAGTATGGGCTTAATATTTATGGACTGATTAAGACCAGATGATAAATGTGCTCTCAGTTTAAAAATCCACTGTAGCTCCAGAGTCTCCAAATAATTCATATTACTACCCCCTCTTCTCCTAGGAGTTACAAATTGTAACACTCTGAATCTAAAATCATGTCCCTCATTTAACATAATGTGTCTGGCTAAAGCATTCTGTTGGTTAGACTTTTTGATTTCATAAGAATGATTATACATCCAATCCTTAAGCCTTCTCTTTGTTAAACCAACATAGAATGCTTCACATCGTATGCATGTAGCTAAATATATGAGGTTAGTACTGTTGCAAGAAGCAAAAAATCTAGGTTCAAAAGCATAATCAATATCCGGATGCATGAATACTTGTGTGTCAGTAATCAAACCACACATATTGCACTTCTTGCAAGGATATGTGCCCATTCTCATTTTATCTGAGTATTGTTTTACTGAACTCTGTTCATGTTCAATACAAAGTAGCCGC